>NC_047514.1:3665517-3855517 GCF_902827115.2 Pseudochaenichthys georgianus | reverse complement strand
CATTTCCAGTAACAAAATATAATGCAGGATATTATATGTACATTAATTGTGCAAGAAATTGATTATTTCATATTAAATTGAATGTCAATGTAAAATGTACACTGGTCCAGTTATCAAGAGATGATGTATTATGTAACACGGATTGCTTTTGCTCTTTAAATTAGAAGAATTATCCAGGGATTTTTTTTTAAATACGCTGTTGTAGCAGTCATGTGAAGGTTATGGCTGTGAGGAAGAAGAAGATGGTTTGCAGTGACAGCGTGGCATTCAGAACTGTGTGAGGGGGGAGATTGGTGAATAAAGTCTGAGGCAGGGAGAGGACATGAACTGAACTCTGAACGGTTGACAGATCCAGGACAGCGGCTCTGTGAAGGTCTGAGAACCCTACAGGGAGGGAGACATTTAGAGACGATGTAATGGTGAGGGGGAGACAGAAGTCATTTCATGCTTTGAGACAGGAGGAGGAGGACTGCTGTCTGTGTGAGCTGCCGTCTCACTTTTAAGGACAGCATCGACCTGACTCAAAAAGAATTGGATGAATATTGAAGACAACTGACCTGATACCAGTGCTAGGTTTTTCTCCCAAATAAAAAATCTGTTAACCGCTGTGTGAAAACATCGTCCTCAAAATCCCAATATGGTTAAGCTCAATATTCAAAAACCCAGGAAATACAAGTGACAATAAATGTTTATAAATATATTTGATGTAAAGGACGCTGACTCAATCAGCCCACGCTCCTCAGGCGAGATGATCCAGGCGTCATAGAAGGACCCGCTCTTTTTTTACGAGATGTCTGCATATTATATTAAATAAAATAATACTGGATGTGGCTTCGAGACGTCTTCCAGAGGGCAGGAGTTCATCTTGGGTTCATGATGATGATTCATGAGCAGCTTGGTTGAAAATAGGAAAGACTGTCTGCTCTGATAATGTCTCAACAACAAGGCAGTTTACAAAAATTGCGCCATCTGTAATAGAGGTCTGATAATCTCAATTCACGTCACGTATTATCGACGTAAGTCATTTCTCCTGATTTTGAAGGTGAGCAGACAGCATGAGTTTAAAGAGCATTACTATTACAAAAACCAAGAATTAGAAACACAAACCCCGACCTGTCATGAGTCCAGAAACGCATCTGTCTTCAGAGTCGTCTGTGTCACATCGATGAAGGGGAAACACTTCATCATGGTTGCTGCAATGGCCTCTGGCAGCCCGCTGTTGTCAGATGTGACACACGCACACACATAAACACACACACCCACACACCCCCCCCCCCCCCCCACACACACACTATTCATCTTCAAGGTCCTTTTGTTTTTTAATTTGGCATTTGGAGTAGAGACAGTGAATGAGGAGATTGGGTTGTTTTCCATCCACAGAAAAAAAGGTATTTTCCGATCCTGTCAACGTGCGTTTTTTTAATCTCTTTTCTTCTTTCCGATCACGACAGGCTGCTCAGAAGCAGGCGAAGAACAGAAAAAAGGTACACTTGTTTTGTGATTGTATACGTGTTGTTTTGTTTCTTTGACTTCTCTCCATTTGACCTTCGGATTTAATGCATTTTCTTTTGTGGCATGTTAGATTTCATGCTCATCTGTGTTGGTTTGATGGCATTTGCCAGTCATGCTGCTCTGCTATCCTCCACTAGCATTCATCAACCTGTTACTTATTTGTCTCTTCTCTCCTCTTGTGGTTTCTCTCAGAGCCCAGACGCTGAGGCTCCGTCCACGGCTGAGGTCGATCTGTTCATGTCCACGCAGAGGATCAAAGTCCTCAATGCAGACACTCAGGTATATAATCACATGATGGTATTCAATAATCCTTCCGGAGGGGCAATCGAGTGGTGCAGTGATGACGTATTTTTGTAGGCAAAGTAAGCATCGAAAGGGATCCCTAGTCAAAAAGCCAATTCGTTTTTTCCATTGGATTTTGGAAATTGACGGAAATAATATCATTGGGAAACATGTTTATGATATTTACAAGGTTAGTTCAGCAGTATTATCTCCACATTTAACACCATTTAGGCTATAAACAAACTAAATGGCTGTGCGTCACAACCGCTAAGCTAAATGTGGCTAATGTTCAGCTTGAAGACGTTGAGTAATGTAGTGCCGGATAGGGAGTCGGAGGCGGTGCAATGGAGGTACAAAGCTTGCTTTAATGAGCAGCCGAAATGCAGGTGTTGTCGGGTCGCAGTCCGGGACGACAAGAGAGAGAAGACAGGAGGGCACACAATACATATTCTTTCACACACACATACGGGTATTGGGCCGAGCGCGACACCGTACTTCCGGTATCCGCCGTTTTACGCGAGGTGCAAGCAGCCGAGGGTTTAGCCGTACACCGTCTAGGTGTTGCTACGCTTCCTGTACTGAATATCATAGTCTATTGCCTTAATCAATATCTAGTCAACTCTAAAATACCACATATATGCAATGGCATGATAATAATATAATAATATTATTGTGACAAGTGGGGTATTCACCTGGTGTTTCCAGAAATTAGACGTAGATGCAGCCAAAATCGACGAAGGCCACTGTCGTTTTCCCATACATCTGCAGGCAGTCTGTAAGGGCAATCCCACAACCCACACAGCTCTAGTTTACGCTGGTAACGACCTAGAGCACACCCCTCAAGTCCAGAGATGTAATCCGAAGACATGCAGCGATTTCTTCGGTCGTTAATTCAGAAAAAAAACCTAGTGCGCTCTGCCTGGCTACGTTAGCTAACTGTTTATATTTGCACCTCCAGGAAAATGGCGTATTTATATATATATATGTCGCGCGTTGCATTGTGGGTAGCTCGTGATGTCACTGTGTGTGAAAGAATAGACAACCACATACATGTCCGTGTGGAAACAATACCCCCAACTCTAGTTCCATGTGTGGATTATGTAACCCAGTGTATTAAAGGTGGTCACCACAGTAGTCTCATTTAATCGCATGTAAGCAACCGTAGTTTTAAAGTCACACAGAAACTAAGGACATTCACGGAAGGGATATTTACTGATGAATTTAATGACGTAGAACTAAACGTGAAAATCTCTTCAGCTAAACCATAGATCTTATTTCAGGCAGCTAACCAAAAACGTTCAAAACTAAGTTGACTTCAAGAAGAGGGAACCAGAAGTTCTAACACATTTCCCGGTTGTAAGACTCGTTCCTGCACCACTCTGTCACCATACAAGAGATAATGATTCATCTGAGAGTACCTTATGTCTTCTTTTGATCTCCAGGAGTCTTTAATGGACCTCCCCCTGAGGACGATCTCCTACATAGCGGACATCGGGAACATGGTGGTGCTGATGGCCCGGGGGAAGATGGTGCGCTCCCGCAGCACGCAGGAGAACCTGGACCAGGCCGCCGAGCAGACCACCATGAGCCCCGATGACCGGAGGCTGTACCGGATGATCTGCCACGTGTTCGAGTCCGAGGACGTGAGGCATTCATTCATAACTATGTTGTTGTTTTATCCTATTATAAATCATACTGTTTGGATGCTTGTATTTTGGGTTTACTACTCGCTACCGTCTTGGCAGGACCAGGAAATGTATTTGTTAGCTGAAAACAACATGGCTAATTGTGGCATTATCTAAGGCAGTGTTTCTCAAACTTTTTCAAACCAAGGACCACTTAACCTATAAAAAAACACTCGCGGACCACCTAACTCCACAAATATCCAAAAGCACATCGTTTTTCTAGAACAGATTACAAATCGCGTGAAAATGGTTTAAACAAGTGGCAACGTGTGTGATGAAGGTGTTGCGCTGGGCTATATCATGCAATCGAAAGTGAAACTTAAGCTCACTCCATTGCGGAGAATTTCCCGCGAGAGTGCGGAAAACTTAAATGTATTTATTTATTTCAAATGTGAAATGTTACCAATATACTCACGGACCACTAGGGGGCGCTCACGGACCACTGGTGGTCCGCGGACCACACTTTGAGAAGCACTGATCTAAGGCAATACTATAGTTAAAAATACAATAATATCGTGTTGTCTTGCTTTGAGTTAGACAAGAGGAGTTTCAGGTCCAGATCACCTGGAGATTAGGAAAGCTTGCAGTTAGAACATTATTTCTAAGCATGCTGCCATTTGGCCTGGAGTTATTAGAGGGCCTCTTTTAAGAAGTTATCCCCTTCCTGTGCTTAGCTAGGCTTAACATGTCAGTGCTATCTTTGTGAAAAACGTTTTTTTATTGTTTTTACATGCACTAATATTTTGTACAAAGAAATTCATTAGGAGAAGAAAGGTCATGCTGACATTTACAAAAACAAGATTTACACAGGGAGAAGTTTTAAACTTAAGGAAACATTCTGGTGTATTACAACTTGGTTTTATTGAGAATATTTGTTAATAGTTCAATTACAACAATAACACTGTGAATTTGGTTAATTGCAACAACAACAACAACAACAACAACAACAAAAAATAGTGTCAGTAGAGTCCTCATAAGTGTGTGTTTGTGTTTAAATGGCATGTCAACAAACCTTTTGATCATGAGGGTCATGCCAAGTTTATCTGCGCAGAATTAATTCCAGATGCCTCTATAAAGAGCTCTCTTCTTCCTCTTCCTCTTCCTCCTCCTCTCGTTCAGGCGCAGCTGATCGCTCAGTCCATCGGTCAGTCTTTCAGCGTGGCCTACCAGGAGTTCCTCAGGGCCAACGGCATCGACCCGGAGGACCTGAGCCAGAGAGAGTACAGCGACCTGCTGAACACTCAGGACATGTACAACGACGACCTCATCCACTTCTCCAAGTCAGAGAACTGCAGGGATGTAAGTGAGCCAGCAGGGGGCAGCACAGTCACAGCGCTCGTACTTCTGCTTAAATTGGTTTATTTCGACTCATAAAAATACATTCTCATGATACACAGAACTACCTTCCAAAACAATTGCTCATTATTATTTATTTACATCTACATTAACCTGACTTTTACAATTAAAACGTTAAGTTGAATTGAGGTTTTTATTTAATTTTGTCAAAATATCTTAATCTAGATACAGTTGAAAATAAAATCATATTTTTATGATATTTTACATTACATTACATTACATTACATTGCATTTAACTGACGCTTTTATCCAAAGCGACTTACAATAAGTACATTCGACCAGGAAGACACAACCTTGAAGAAAACAGAATCATATAAGTACATCAGGTTTCATAGAGCCAAACATTTCAAGTGCTACTCAACTGGCTATAGATAATCCAGTCCTTTATTAGTATATAAGTGCTTTGTTAGCAGTTCTTTGTTAGTAATTCTATCGCTCTAAGTGGAGTCGAAAGAGATGAGTTTTCAGTCTGCGCCGGAAGGTGTGTAAGCTTTCTGCTGTCCTGATGTCAATGAGGAGCTCATTCCACCATCTTGGAGCCAGGATAGCAAACCCACGTGTTTTTGCTGATGGGAACTTGGGTCCCCCTCGCAGCGAGGGTGCAGCGAGTCGTTTGGCTGATGCAGAGCGGAGTGCACGTGCTGGGGTGTACGGTTTAACCATGTCCTGGATGTAGGAAGGGCCAGATCCATTCGCAGGAGAATTTAGGAAGGTTGAAGACCAGACGAGCCGCTGCATTCTGGATGGGCTGCAGAGGTCGGATGGCACATGCAGGCAGACCAGCCAGGAGGGAGTTGCAGTAGTCTAGGCGTGAGATGACGAGACCAGAACCTGCGTCGCTTTCTGGGTCAGCTGAGGACGCGTCCTCCCGATGTTGTAAAGCGTGTATCTGCAGCAACGGGTTGTAGCAGCGATGTTTGCAGTGAAGGACATATTTCAATCTGTTAGTTTGCCTTCCAGTGGTTTCAGATGAGCAGCTGTTTTTGGAGTCACAGCTGTGGGACAGTTTTGAAAAAAGTATTTTATCAAGGTGAATTTAGAGATGCTCAACCTGGTCTGACCTCAGATCAACCCCCCCCCCCCCCCCCCCACTCTTTAAATACAACATTTGGACAGTGAATTTTTCCATGGTCCATCCTGAAGAAGGAAACCGGTTCATACAAAAATGATGACTTTAAGATGACTCCACTATAAGAGCTCATTCTGTCTCTGTAAAGTTTTTATGGAGACAATAAACCTCTCCATTGTGGTTCCTTGAAGGTTTACATTGAGAAGCAGAAAGGAGAGATGCTTGGCGTGGTGATAGTGGAGTCTGGCTGGGGCTCCATCCTCCCCACCGTCATCATCGCCAGCATGATGCATACTGGGCCGGCGGAGAAGTCCAGTCGCCTGAACATCGGAGATCAGATCATGACCATCAACGGGACGAGTCTGGTGGGACTGCCGCTCAGCACCTGCCAGAGCATCATCAAGGTACGCCACTTATTCTTTCGCATATTTTTAGGATCATTCCATATTTATTTCACTTAAACAAAGACAAGTCAGTGAAGTGGAAGTGATAGGTTGTCTAAGAATTTTCTACGGCATGACAATGTTTAAATGGACTACAATATGTGTGCATCAAGAAGCAGAATTTATTCAATTAAGAGCTGCTTTGTTGATATGTCATAATCTTTTTTTTTATTGAATAATACATCGTGTTAAAGGTCACATTTTATCCATCCATCTTCCAGGTGTTGTCCTTTTTAATAAGTTTAAGTGCTTCATTTAGCTTAAAACAACAGGACAAGGAGTATGCAGCCATACAGTACTGACTTGGTGTACCACAGGGCAGGCGCATGGTACCCCTATGGGTATCGTTAAGGTTTTAACGGTACTACTACTTTTATCGATACCGCTTATCGGTCCGGTCTTTTAACGGTACTTTTATCGGTTCTTTTGGAGAAAAAAATAAGGTAAATTAACTAAACAAATTGTGAACAAATCTAACATTGCTTTTTATTTAAATTAAATACATAATATTTCACATCAAAAGAAACAACAACGTTTTAACAAATCGTATTAAATAATCTGATGACAGAACTGTAAACAGAATAGCTGAAACTTATCAAAATAAATAACTCAGTTGCCTCTAATCATTAACCCATGTTTGTATAATGTAGTTAACTCTGTGTGTTGCTGCTAGCATACATAACACCTGACCTGAAACGTTACTCCTGGAGGGGGCTACAGAGCTATAAAAGACAGTCGAACCCGGTGCATTCCTCCGTCTGAATGTGGTGCGCTTTTGCAAGATGTTTAGACAAATTGCTCGTGTTACCGCCCTTACATGCTAAACTCTTATTGCACTTTAGGCAACGAGCATCGAGACGGGTAAAGTTTAACCACACCTCGGAGCGCGTTCTCTCCGCCATCTCCTCCGTGTGTGTGTGTGTGTGTGTGTGTGTGTGTGTGTGTGTGTGTGTGTGTGTGTGTGTGTGTGTGTGTGTGTGTGTGTGTGTGTGTGTGTGTGTGTGCGTGTGTGTAAACTGCCCCCTCGCAAGCAGGCGGGGGAGAGAGATCGAAAATACTAAAAAATAATCATAGTTCATTTTGCAGTCTTTTTGCGTATTAGAAACGGAGTTGGCGACACTAAAACTGTAATATAATGTTTGTGTAGCAATAATACACGACATATATTTTTTACATGTTTCCAGTACCGAAAAAAAGACCGTTCACGTCGGAGCTTAACGGTACCACGGTCTTTAATAATTCAGCCCCGGGGCCCGTTTAATACCGGGGCTCGGTATACCCATCCCTACCTATCTATTTCCCCCCCCCCCCCCCCCGTTTTTGTTGTGTGTTTTGACCTCTGTGATGTCGGCCTCCTGCGGCTAACCACACTCTGTCCTCCCTCAGGGTCTCAAGTCTCAGTCCCGGATCAAGCTGAACATCGTCAGGTGTCCTCCTGTTACCATGGTGCTCATCCGCAGGCCGGACCTCAGATACCAGCTGGGCTTCAGCGTCCAGAACGGCATTGTGAGTGCAGGGGCCGATAATACCCTCATATAATGCTAATGCTGCTTCCCTTCTTCTGATGATTATAGAAGAGCTTCAACAGTGATGTAAACATAGAGTTCCTTAGCAACAAACCTGGAACAGTTATTGTTATGTGGACGTATTCATAGTGTGTACGTGGTTAGTCTCAGTTACTGTCACTAGGAGCTTTAATATGATCCTCTGCTACAGCGTCTGTCCACACTTTAAGACCACTCTCCCTGTGTTTAACAGATCTGCAGCCTGATGAGAGGAGGCATCGCTGAGAGAGGAGGCGTCCGCGTCGGTCACCGCATCATCGAGATCAACAGCCAGAGTGTGGTGGCAACGCCTCACGAGAAGATCGTCCAGATTCTTTCTAACGCCATGGGAGAGGTAGGAGGGGTTTCCCTTTTTAAATCAAGAGAATACATCTCTGAGGATATGTGTTCCTACTCAAAGGATGCGAGTTAGTTCTACTTTGCTTTTCTTATTTGGTGTGAAAGGGGCCATATGATGCTTTCTCCCCTTTCCTGTAGTCTGTTATAGGTTTTTGTTCTTGTCAAAATCCCAAAGTTCCCTCTTTATATATTTTTTTCAATTCTTTATTTAGAAGATAGTTGAGGACATTTCACCAGTTGCAATGAGATATACTTGCAGTCATAGGGAGTAGTAGACATTTACAATACAACGACGGTATACATTAAACCCTCCTCTTCTCATTGTCCTTTTTTTCTGATGTGCATCTTATACTATACAATGTTCATGAACTTAATACAATAACAGAAGGGATGTTTCGTAACAGAGGCATAATTGACTTAGTGAGGGACAACCCTGCAGGTGTAATAACAGTCAAACAAACAATACATTACAATATTTTAGTAATTAGACCAAGCAACCTTTTTCTTATGGGGATAGAAGTGGTTATCAGTAGTTTGTTAATTCTATGAAATGTGGCCGTGTCCCTTTATACATTTTTAAAGAGCAAAATTACACTTTCTCCTGGTTTTAGTTGGAAGGATCCGTGGGAAAAGTCGAGTTTAATTGACAATAGCGTATTAATGATTGAAAGAACAGCCCATTAAAGCAACACAACTTAATTTATGATTGAAATCAGTATTCTTCCCTTCAAATAAACGTCTCTTTTTGTGTTTTGAATTCTCATAATTTGTCTTCTTTCTGCTCCAGATCCACATGAAGACGATGCCTGCGGCGATGTACCGCCTGCTGACAGCGCAGGAGCAGCCCGTCTACATCTGAACACACGTCTCACATCACTCACTCTATTTCCATCCATCTTCCAGTTGTTCTGAATCATCTGTATCCTGTTCAGTATCACTTGACTTGCCTTAATCTGTACAGTACACTGTCATGTAAACATGTACATCTACAGATTCGCAGCAGAAGGCAGATTATCTCACTAGGCCGGAGTTTTAATGTGACGTGTTATGTTCGACCAAAGAGAAATTGTGGATTTTATTGTGCATATCTAGGTGGCAAACAGAGTAAATATTACCTTTGGTTAAATAGCTGTAATATCTGAATGTACTCTAATCATGTTGGACCTATAAGTTGTCAGGGCGACTCAGATGATGAAGAACTTTTGAACTGAAGTGAGAAAGATAAAGAGGAATGCATGTATAATTCTGCTGAATAAAGTCTCAAGAAAAGGCAGTTTCTGTCAATGCTGGTTTGTTTTATTCAAAAATGATATATTATGGGGTGTGGAAAATATCAGCAAAAACAAGTCGAAATTATTGAATTAAACGACATAGTAAAGTATGTCAAAATGTAAAAAGTATATCAAAGACATGCAAAAGAAACCGACAGAGTAGGTTTTACATTTCCCGAAAAAGTAACAGGGTAGAGTACGACTTAAATATTTGAAAAATATAGATAAGTATTTAAGAAATACCAAAAATGTAACTAAAAACTCTATTATTCATGTATAAGTATTCTTTGACATTAAAAAGTGTATTTTATTGTACGGTATAGAATAATTCATAAAGTAATGAGAAGTATCCTAAAGAAAAGAAAGAATTATATTACTTTGAGTCAGTTCCTACGTCTCTTTCCAACCCTGAAGTTATACAATAACACAAATCAACCAAACGAGGCAGCGGTGAATCAGCAACTCTCGTTGGTCAGACAACACGACACCTAAAGACTAAACACTTCCAAGAAGACATTGCAAAAATGTGAATGTAAAAACAAGATTTATTTATTTGAATTTCACAAGAGTACGTTCTGTAACACTAAAGGAGATCACAAACTAAAAAAGAAAAATCACAAACTAACAGACATTTAAAAAGAATCAGATCAACCAACATGATTGTCGTCACCATATTCCAGATGTACAAAGACTGTGTATATCAATATAAAAACATAAAATATGCAATAACAATATGATTGTCTCTGGAGGCAAGCTGCTTCAGCTCTGTTGCACCATTAAATCCAACTCTACCACTACATGTGTTTACACTACGCTCAGTCTTGATATATTTTAACAGTGACATCTGTAACATCGTGTGTTGACGTGAATACAGAAATGTTTAAATGCAGCTCCTATGGAAGTGCAGAGCATTCGCCAAAACAAGTTATCATGTAATTGGATCGCAAGCGGCTACATTTTCCAGATTATTAAATGTATATTTGCTATATCAGTGTTGACTGGCCAAAATATTACAGAAATGCACTGATAACGTAATGTTTCCCCATCCAGAGCTAAAAGGCACTTGAAAATATGCCGCTTCCCAGAATCCACGCATATAACACAGTGTAGAGTATATATACACATGTAGAGGCGTACAGTAAATCCGAAAAGAGCGGTCAGGAGAGGGAGAAGAAGACCAACACCTACTTGACATCAGAGTGAACGACCCATACTGACACACTGTGATTTATACAATGTTCTGGTTCTGAAAGAAGCTATCGTGAAGGTTTAGACCTGGGCAGATAAAAGCACAAAACTGTTGGGATGAACCAAAGTCTACATTCTGTACATTGTCTACAGCACCGTATCTATTGGTGTTAGCTCCAGTTTCTATGTTGCTGTGACATCCCAGTGAAAACACGTGTTCCTAAAAATTATATTGTCTTAAAATCCTTAAAAAAAATCTTGTATTTTTCCAAATGGAAGTTCTCAGGGATTTCCAGAATCGCTAATTTGAGATGTTGGCAAGAGAGAATTTTGTCTGATTTCAATAGTTTTCTTTCCTGTTTCTTTATGATATAAGAACAAGTAAAAAGTAATGTGCCAATATCATTTGTTTAAGTTCCTTTAAAGTAATGTTACAAATAGGTTGTCAAATTATCACGTTTTTATTGTTGTTATGCTCATTTTGGCCACAAGAGGTTGAATTGAAAGTGCGCATTAACATTTATTTTTGGACATTTTAAAAGATTATGTTGGTAAAACTTTTACTTTTTTTTAAATGCATGACAGAAAAATATTGTGATTAGAAAAAGAAAATTAATTAATTAATTAATTTTTGATTCGATCAGAGTAGGAAATAGGTAAAAAATCATATTTGTCGTACAGAGGGCAAATAATTTATTCTTACAGATGCCAAAAAAGGTGTATTTTCTAAAAACCTTTTCAATAAAGTCACAGCATATTGAACTTTTAGAAAAACATGCTTAGCTCTGATGCTCTAATGTAATGGTAACATATGAGAGACTGGGCCCCGATGTAATGGGGAAGAAAACTCCTTTCAGACTCAACAAAAAAACATGATATCTTTGAAAGGGAACATCAGAAAATCTCCTATTTGTGTAGGACGGTAAACTTTGAAAAACGCACCTTGATAGGAATATTGTGTTTTTAAAATGTCCTTGAATTAGTGTTAAAATGTCCAGGAATCTGTCTCCAGGTAGAAAGAAGTTCAGAGACTTTCCATCGAGGTAAAGCTCGTTGAGCCGTTACCAAGGCCACACTGCTGTCGGCTCGTAGTGATGAATATGTGGGAGGGGTCCTGCGGGGATGATGTCACTTCCTGTGGGCCTACAGCTCGGTGTCGTTGTACCTCTTGGGGTTGTAGTAGCCTCTCTTGTTCTGGTCGGCCAGCTGCCGGCGGTACTCTGCCTCCTCGTCCTCGTAATGCTGCGACCTGGGGGGGGGCTGCTGCTCTGCGTTGGAGCTGAGACCACAACACACACACTTATTTTTTTCTGTCGCAAAGACCAAACGTCCACAACATCATTTTGTAACGCAGGGGTGTCCAAACTTTTTTCACCGAGGGCCACATACAGAAAAATATACGAAGGGCTGGGACGCTCACTAAAGGTGTATCGCCTCATAAGTTCAGTTATAAGTTAACACAATCAATCAAATGTAGGTCAATGATACTCGTGAGTGTCGGCAGCTCATTCCTTAAAGCAGAAGCCTCAGATTGATTATAATAAGGAGAAATAGGAAGGGTAGATCAACTAAGATTTGTTAGAACATGTTTCCAACTTTATTTGACTGAATTTATTTGAAAAGTGGGCTTATTAACACATGAATACTACTGTGTAATATACTTGAACATATATATTTAAGAAGTATAATATGAGAAAAGCACAAGTTTCGAGCCGTAGTTTGGACCTCCCTGCTGTGAGGTACGTTCACTGTGAGGAGGGCTGCTCTCACCCTAAATAGTGCAGAATAGTCTACTGTATAAGTAATTGGAATATTGATATATATAAGTTGCAAACCAATGAATGTTATGGATGTTGTTTCAGAAGTTATCGAGTTATCTTTCTGTCTCAGAGACCAAACATCATTCTGTGAGTCATGTTCACTGTGAGGAGTGCTGCTCTCACCCGATTGGCTGCGGGCGGTTGTGGTTGGGTTTTGGCAGTTTCACCGGGACGGCGTAGATGTCCGGATGCTTCTGGGCGATTTCCAGCTGTGCAGAGAAGAGAGACACAGAGACACAGAGACATCAGAACAGAGAGGAATAGCTGTTTACTTCACCATCAGCAGCTCAAACTGTGCAATCCATGATTTACCTCTTACTTATACTCCACATACATATTGTAATGCACATATTATATACTGTAGTAACATTTGTACACTAACTTCTTCTCTTTTTGTATCTGATTTTATCTTTGTATTGCACATTCTTACACCATTTCTCATTTTAATACCGTCAGTCTCGAACAACTTCTGAATATTTTGCACATTTGTACACAGAGCTACCTCTTTAAATATCTGCACAGATCTCTACTTTCCGTACCAATACTGCACATATTTTACTTTATATTCTGAGTATATGTAGTAAATATTATAATGTACATCGTTTTGGGTATATCTATAAACTTTACTAAATATTTAAAAAGTTTTGTGCAATTGTTTTATTTTTGGTAAATTCCTTACAATGTATCTTCGTTAACAGTGTTTACTTCTGCACGATGTACACCGAGGCAAAGGCACGACACCCAGCTAAATAAAGTATTCTGGTTCTCATTTGTGACATTAGTGACTTTGACCCTCTGACAAGCCATTTCTCCTCGAGTGAGAGTCGACGTTGGTGCCATTGGAGTAAAAAAAAAGTGCACATGAAACAATATTCCCTTAAAAAGCTCCCTTCATGAATCAGTGACAAACAAAACCCTGCGTTCAGCTGTGAGTCAGTCCGAGTCAAACCCATCAGGTCAGGTTTCTGAACTCAGCGCAACATTCCCTCTTTTGGTTATCATCCGCCCGATTGGAAGAGTGTTTTCTTTGTCAGAGCGCCCCGAACGAGGAAGCTGCATTTCCTCAAAGAACTATACTGTCGTTGTTACAATTACACAGACAGAGGATGCCGCTCCTATATAAATAACTGGAAACACATTTGTTCTTATTCTCTTAATGTTTTAAGTGAGTATCAGGTCAGAAGAACAGACGAGTGGCCCCTGAGCAGACCCCCCCCCCACACCATACTTCATGCTGTAATATGAATAAAAAGTGAACCTACTCGAGCGTTTTCGGCCTCCTGCAGCTCCAGCATCCTCTGAGCCCGGGCCAGATGGTCCATCTTCTCAAAGGCTTTAATCTAGGAGGGAAAAAACACATATCATTAACATTTCATTTCTGATGATAATAAATAGTAGATACTGCACATCCACATGTCATGAAGTTTCAAAAGTGACAGTGAGTGAAACATTAGAGTAAGATCTCCATGAGATGATGATGGCAAAACACATATGAGTTATTTGGGATTTTAATGGAGGGTTACGAACATTCAAAACGATGCGCACACATTCAGTTTACCTGATCCCCCGTTTTCTATTTCATATTAGAAGCAAAAGGAGGAAGGAAATGAAATAAATAATCATTTAATAATAATAACCGAGTCAAAGCCTCTGAGTATTTCTTTGCTTGTTTTTCCAAAAACAAACTTATTTCTTTAAGAACAAAAAAATCTATGTCTCATGTATGTACATTTAGAATCAGTAATATGTGTGCATATCAATTTGACACTGCTTAATTGTGTATTGTATAATAGTAATAGTAGTAATAGTATAATAGTCATGTTAAAACATTTTATTATTGTTTTACACATTCGAAATAAATCTAATCAAATAAAAAATGCTTGAGGTTTAAAAGATCTGTTGCATTAAGCATTCATTGTGTCTCTAACCTTTCCCAGGAAGGACTTGCCGACGGGGTCCTCCTCCCCCGGTCTGGGCACCTCTGAGGTCTGGGTCAAACGGGGGACGGAGGGCTTCAGGGCCACAGGGGGGGGGGGCGGTCTGTTCACAGCCACTACGTCGCTGCTGATGGTGCTGCTGGAGTGAGAGTCGTAGCTCCGAGACGAGTCGGTCCGAGTCTGAGCGCGCACCTGTCGCAGGAAAGGACAGTTTATGATTATTTATTTATAAGTACAAACACATTGAAAATCCACTGGGGCCTGGAGAGCTTACTAATCACCAGGACGTGTATACAGAGTGATTTTGGATGAGGAAAGAGGGGGAGGGTCTCACCTTCGGGGGTTCAGGGACAAAAGGAGGGGGGGGGCTGGGCTCTCTGTTCAGCATCTCTCTGCTGCCCGCCCTCCTCATACGACCCCGGGGTTCAGGATGAGGCTTCTACACACACGAAAGGCAGAGAGAGAGAGAGGCAGAGAGAGAGAGAGAGGCAGAGAGAGAGAGAGAGAGAGAGAGAGGCAGAGAGAGAGAGAGAGAGGCAGAGAGAGAGAGAGGCAGAGAGAGAGAGGCAGAGAGAGACAGAGAGAGAGAGAGAGCAACACACACACACACACACACACACACACACACACACACACACACACACACACACACACACACACACACACACACACACACACACACACACACACACACACACACACACACACACACACACACACAAACACACGGTTGGTCAGGGTCAGCTTATGGAAAGTGAGAATAAGAAGGGTGACTGTTGGGATTTAGCTTGCATGTTTAGAGTAGCTAGCACTGCTCTAAACTAGCTGGGTTTTACCTTAATGTGTCATATTTGAGATATTGTGTAATAACATTTCGGACATTTGACAAAAATATATGCAGGTTGTTGCCCCTTGTTGTTGCCCCTCCTATAGCCAGCAGAAGGATCATTAAGGGTTTTATGGTCATGGTCTGGAAAATGAATTGAATGTTGTGTTATGTAATTAATTGTGAATAACCTTCACCATAACAGCAAATGCATTTTCTGTAGCTGTTAGCGTAACGTAGCTCGAAGACACGTCAATGTGTGTCAGCGTTTTGTTTATGATCATGTATATGAGAAAAAAAGGGCAACAAATTCATAATATATAAACTTAACACTTGAAGCAACGGGTTTTTTCTCTCTCTCAGTGTTTTAGGATTTGATTGGTCTAGGTTTGTTATTCTGCGTCCTTGAAACGTTATGGAGTTTTGTCCATTACAATGTGTTGCAACCCTGGATCTCGTCACCACCGAAAAGCGTCTGTCTTGCTTAAAGACTGTAACAATTCCCTAGGGTATTAACCACAACAATTTAATTTGCGAGCCCATAGTGAGATTTTGAGAATAACGAGAGATTAACAGCTAACCTAAACTCTTTGTTAGGTTAGGGAGTTGCTCAGATTATGAAATAGTCCCATTGCGTGATAACAGAATAATGCAGTTGTTCAGTTGTTTCAAATGTCTTTTACTGTTTACCCAACCCCATTGCATAGTGTGTGATTGCTATACTAAAAAGAGCATTTCTCAGTGTCCTCACCTCGTCGGGCATCACAGGCTCTGATGAGCGGCTGATGGCGGAAACCGGCGTCGGCTCGTCCGGCATCTCGTCCAGCTCGTTGTCGGTGTAAGCTCCGCCCTCGTCCGCTGTGTCCTCGTAGTCGCTGGCCAGCCGGCTGTCCATGCTCAGGTAGTCTGCGCTCATCGTTGATAGGTAGGACATGCGGTCGTCATGGAGATCCAGGTCTTCGTCTGAACCGTCCAACTGAGGAGAAGAAGTGACAAACAAATTTAACACGCGGACACTCAAATCCAGCACTAGACATGTTTTTTTGTTTTGTTTTTTTACGCTGCTACAGACAGTCTTGCACTAATGCACAATCTCAAAGATATTGAAGTGACTGTTATTTTGTATATATTGATTGTTGTGCTTTTATTTAGGTCTTAATGTGTGCATATGTATAAATGTGACTTTGATTGTGTATATATAGGTATATACATATTTGCATACATATTTTTATATATATTTGTTTTTGTATTCGGGATTGTGGGAAACGGCATTTCGATCTCTGTCTGTCCACACAAATTGAAAGATTGACAATACAGTTGATTTGATTTGACTTAACACTTGATGTATTATTACTCAAAAGTGAATCATCAGAGTCTATTCTTAGAGCTCATGAAATGTATTTGTAAACCGACTCACCTTGCCCTCACACACCCACACCGCTCGGTCCTGCTGCACCTGGATGGAGTCTTTCACGCTGCCGTACCACGCGTCATTGGAAGAGTTCAGGTCCACAGTCGCTGAATGTGCACAAAAACAAAACAAATAAAACATAAGTGAGGCAAAGAACCACCAACAGCGAGCATCATGGGAAAACAATATAAGAACAAATTCTATTTTTGTCACACCTTGTTTTACATTTTTTCTGTACCCATTGATTTCTGGGATTGAAGTTGTTGCTCTTCCCTTAGATAAAAGAACATGTAATCTCATACTAAGATAAGAAAAAACATCATTTTCACAATCTACACATTGTCCTGTGCAAAGAACCAAAAAAGAATATAGAATTATTGGCAATATTCCCCGGGAATAGGGATCTTCCAAAGGTCATACTTTGAGATCAGAGCTGCTTTTGTGGTGTTTCAATAAAGCTTTGAATGTCTGTTGTCATGTTTTATGATGTCCTAACTCACAAAGTGATTTATTAGATTAAATAACTTAGTTGTTTTTGAATAAATGTACTCTTGTGCCTCTCTTTGTGTGCTGCAAGTTGGAGTGCACTTTTTTAGACAGCACTGAACAAGTTGTTTATGATGCCAACAAATATGGATATTGGCAGAATATTTTTGTTACATTTCAACGTAAATGTAGTTGAAGCAACACAGCATAGCTTATTCTGCAGCAAATTTCATCGTAGAACGTACAGGTGAAGAGGTGCGAGCAGGTCTTCCTCAGTTTGACAGACTGCTCGTACAGTTTGCGTGCGCTGCGGGTGGATCCGGGCAGGAGGCGGTTCCTCATCGTCTTCACGCCTTGCTTGCTGTCCGGGTTGAGGAAGAGGACGATGGGATACCACTGAGTGTAGTTCAGAGTATCCACAGCTTTGGGAGTCACATCCAGCAGAGCGTGAAGGTCCTGAGGAGACAGAGATGTGGTTACATAATCGATCTAACGGTATATTTAGGAATCGGCCATTTTTATTCAAGTGCTTTACCTGTTCAATGATTTTTCGGATTGTGTTGAGTCTCACTACCCCAGAGGATTTCTCACTCCCTGCGTCTTTGGGCTCCGTTTCTGAGATGAAAAAAGATATTCGTAACATCAGTCAACTTTGAATACTTTGAATATGTTATTTAACACTGTGCCGCACTTAGGTTAGCACTTACTGGCGATGACAAACTCGTCTGGCATGTCTGTGCTTAGTTTTTCATTCACTGCATCGGAAATAGGTCCAAATATCACCACAGGTCTCCTGAAACCAGCTAAAAAAACATTTAGCAGGATTAGTCCCATGTCAAAAGGAAAAACAACATATCGTATATAAAACTGCAAAGTGACCAGTGGATGTTTTAGGTACCTTCACGTAAGACCACCCTCTCGTATGCAGGGAATTTTGTGGTGACTGGAGCAGCGCTGAGGTCTTCTCGGCTCTTGCGTATATCTTTCTTCTTCGCCGCCCTTTGGCCTCTAAGCCTCCAGAAGTCTCCTCTGTCGTTGCCGGAAGCGACCCGAGCTGCGTTCTGCACGTTGGACATTTGCTCGGCTCTGTGATAGAAAATACAAAAGGAGATTCAGTCAGAATCATGTTTATTAACAGTAGGGGATGAAGGTAATAATCCAAGATTGGAGTAGTAAAAACTCACAAATGTATGAAAAAGTACAAGATAATAAGTCATGAATTGATGAGGTTGATCAAGTGGAAGTGATGTGGACTGATGTTGTTTTATTAAAAAATAAACAGATAATAAAACTCCACAAATGTCCAGATTTTCCCTCAAATGTTTGACATTATTTTTGAGTGAGATTTTTCCTCACAACTTCCAAGATGTTGTTATTTTAAATAATAGGTTTGATTTGTGTCTCCTTTATTAACTATTTGAGTCTTAGATATTCTGTGTTTTTTTTGTGTTAAATGTTACCCGTCTGTCTTTTTTACCTACAATGGCTCTCATATACTTTTTCATTAATTGCTTGCCTTTGAATACCGGACTGTAATTCTACTGAGAAGATTCAGTTGTTTCCAGTTGCTCCATGATTTGTACTAGCATCGCCAACTCTTACATTTTAGAAAATACTCAACCCCACTCACCTGCTTTTGTTGGGGATGATTCCTTTCTCCCGCAGCTGGTTGTCTTTGTCAGAGCGGATTGCCAGCCAGTTGCCCAGTTTGCCATCATAAAGTGTATCCGTCACTTTGAAGATCTCTCCTCTGGTGAAAGGAAGACTCTGAGGAGCCTCCTTCTCGTACTCAAAGTGAGTCCTGATGAAAAACGAGTCACCTCTGCCGGATGCCAAAATGTCCTTGTAAACTAAAACAGAAAAAAACACTCCTGTCATTCTGGGTCTACTGGGTCACTGAGTGTCAATAGACATGATCCTTATACTAAAGACCACAACATTAGACTAAACACTATTTGGTGTTCCTCAGGGCTCAATCCTGGGCCCATTACTATTCCCTATCAACAACCACATAGATCTGTAAATCAATTCCATCTTTAGTTTTGCTGAATGTGGCGCTTTATTGATTCTCAGTTTTGTATCAATGTTATTAACCTTAGATGCACGAGTGACTAGACCCTAGACTCTTCCATAAGTGGGTCAAAAAGGACCCGTATTAGAATAATATGTGTTTTTATGCCATTTTTGGTTAAGAAAAATCACTTGTATAATATTTAGTATTATATTTTGGTTCACACTAGAAATATTTTAGATTTAATATTTCACTATTTATAATTGTAGACATTTTTTTTATATTTTGAACATATTGATGCAAAGATATCCGCTATTCTGAGATCCTCACAGTATTCCAGTCCCTTTTCAAAACTCATCTCTTCTCCTCTGTCTACTCGTAGCCCACCCCCCATCAGTCCATGCCGGTTGATCAAGTTTGATAGTCCTATACCCCCCACCCTAACCTTCCCTTATATTGTAAAGCGATTTTGAGTCCTTGAAAAGCCCTATAAAAATATAATGTATTATTATTATAGCGACAGGTATCAGATCTTGCTGTGTATAATACTCTTCCTGAAAGGTGTTACTTGTGATGTAGTCTGTGTGTCCTACAGTGAATGTATTCCTGACAGCAACAGGTGATAAGAACCAAAGGTTCCCATAGGATCCCATAGAAAATGCATGTGGGTCATTTTGACCCACTTATGGAAGCTTGGGGTAGTAATACAAAAACTACAATTTCTTAAAATGTATAAAATGTAAATTAAAAATGTGAATGGTATGATATCCAAAACATGTTTTTTGAGGAATAGCTGGAATATGAAATCATAAAAAAATGTAATTACAAAGATACTTCAAGAAAACCACCTCACCGGGTCAAATAAGACCCACTTATGCATCTAAGGGTTAAACGCAATACATGTTTGTATTAGCAGCCATTATCTATACAGTACCTTCAGGTTTGCTTTGAGCAAGAATGGTGACATCTTCTCCTTTGGGAACCTCCAGGAGGAAGAGGACAGCATCCTCACGCACCATGCCTCTGAAGTCCATGTTGTTCACCTGGAACAGACAAGAAATACCATCAGAGAGAGTGCTTTAGTATAGATTAGACAAACAAATAAAACAATGAACAGATGATCAAATAGTAAACATTTTTAAACAAAGGATAAGATACCTGAGCAATGGCACTAAAGTAAGAAATGGGCTCATTACATCCCGGTTCAGCCCATCATGTGGGGACATTCACAACTGAGATTGTGCCATTTTTTAAATTTTATTTTCTCTTTTAAGCATTTTTTCTTCAGTCTAATGGTGATCCAGATAGCCAATTCAGTCTGTAGTGCTAGGATGCGTATACATGTTATTGCAGGTTGTTGATGTGGAATAAAAGAGTGTCACCTTCATGATCTGATCTCCTGTCTGGAGTCCCTCCTTCTCTGCTGCACTGTCATCCTGAATGCCAGCGATGAAAATGCCGACATCATTCCCCCCCGCCAGCCTCATACCGACGCTGTCACCTTTCAGGAAACGCACCATCACTGTGTTCGGCCTGGAACACGTAAAGATAAAATACCTCATTATGAACATGCATACAAAATTAACTATTAGATAAAAATTGCTAACTATGGATTAAAGATCTTGAAAATATACACAATGGATAAACTGACCCATATATCTCCTGGTCCTCTATGCTGGGCTTTAGTGTCAACTTATGTGGAGCATGAAACCTCGGAGCTACAGCGACGGCTGGAACTGCACAAAATGAAAAAGAATCATGTTAATACTTTCTAGGTGCAACATTAGGACTGCAGATGGAAATGAGCTATTAACTAAAATCTGGCATGATTAATCTCTTCTCTTTTCTGAGATTAATGTATTTGTATGCATGGTCCTTGTTGAAAAAAATACATAATATTCCATTCAAATTGAAAGCTACTTAAAACTGGGAAACAAATCTAAGCTTCATGTATTCAGAAGGAGACATGGGTTCACCTGGTGGTGTTTCTGCCCGTGGCTCCTCCCTCTCTGACCGCAAAGGGGGCAGATCTTCCACAGCCCTGTCAGGAGGTCTGAATGGTGTTGCCATGGCGCCCATTTTTGCCAGCCTTTTGGGCGGGTCCTCTCTGGAATTTTCACAAATTCAAGTATGAGAATATTTTATTTCTTATCTCACACACACACACACACACACACACACACACACACACACACACACACACACACACACACACACACACACACACACACACACACACACACACACACACACACACACACACACACACACACACACACACACACACACACACACACACACACACACACACACACACACACACACACACACACACACACACACACACACACACACACACACACACACACACACACACACAGTCTAGCTTAGCCATAACTCTCAGCCCCCTTTGATTTAATGTAATGGATTGGCTAAGCTTCATGAAACACCAATCAACATAATCCTGCATTATCCAGATTTTCTTGCTGTATTAAACAACACCGATGATAAATTCGCCAAGTCAAGCTGCACTATTTCCGGCGTTATTTTAAACAAAAATCAAGTATCAGGTAGGGAAATAATACGATTTAATGAGGGCCTACCTGGGCTTTTCTCTGAGCTTCTCATTGGAGGAGTGAGACGAGAGGTCGGAGTGGTGGCCCCGCCTGTCTTCTTGTGGAGAGTAGGAGCGGTAAGACTCGATTTCTGAGATATCTGCAACACACAAAAAGAAACAGGTTACAAATGTTAACAGTTTCTGAATTTCAGACAGAAGAGTCCTTTGGGGGTTATATCGGCTCATGTTCAGGTAATAAAGACAAAAGATATATCTAAAACTAACTAAATAATGTGTCCATGATGCACTTGTATTTTTTTTAATTACATAATGTGGATTGCACACGATTCAAATGGCCCACAGGTCATAAAGGCAGGGAAGTGTGCACATGAGCCACACAAATGAAGGTTACATTTCTCCTCGCTCACACAATCAGTCCCTATTGAGGCCTTTAGAGAGGGGAACACTGCTGCGGTGCCAACCTTAACATAATGAAATTCTGTCGTATCCAATAGCAGGATTACGACGGGGGATTAGATCACCCTGCCTCAGGCTGGTGAGCACTTTCACACATGCAGAAGCACACACACGGTCCCAAAATCAGACAAAATGGGTCACAAGTCTTCCTGCAACCCCGCCCCCCCCCCTCCCCCGCTTACATTTGGTCAGCGAACAATCCACTCGCACCACTTATCTAGATTGATCCCGACAAATCACAGCAAGCCGTTCCGGTCATGTGACATTAAAACCAGGTATAAAAGGGTAAGTAATCAGGAGGGTATGATGATAGTCTCCGATTGACTCGTAGTGCTAGTGCTACTTTGATAGGTACACGTTTAAATAATAGTAAAAAGCTGATGTGTTAGTAAAACCTTTATTTTATGAAGGGAAACAAGTTTGATATATATTGACAAACACAACAACAACAACAAGGTTTCTACAGTTGATAATATGAAGTTCATAAGCAGTGGGTTGATATACTGTATGATGATGGAAGCCGCACGTAGTTTTGCAGCTATTGCGGAGAGGACTTGCTGCCTTTCAGATCTGAGTGTCTCTCACCATCAAGCTCTGAGTCGCTGTCGACCATGGGGGGAACTCGAATCAGCACCTGCCGTTTGTCTCTCTGCACCACCAGCTGCAGCTTCCCGCGGGATTTCTCGATCAGCTTCCCTGCGTCGCTGAGGGACAGGTTTTCTGTCACCGTGCCGTTAATCTGAGAGACAGAGAGGAGATCAGTAATGTATTTATACTGCATTGTTATGGAGAGGGAGATTATAAGAGATTGGAAATGTCCAAGAACAACTAAATATGCTTTCTTTTGATTTATACATCAAATATTGAACACTGCACTCTCAATATTCACACTGACACCTAATATTGGTGGTAAAACTAGAATAAAGAGCCGATAATTGAGAGTAAAAATCATTAAAAAACATGAAGCTTAGCACCGATTGGCACTTTGAGGAATAAAAACCATGACCCTACCTTTAATATGATGTCCCCTTCCTGCAGGTTCCCATCTCTGCTGGCCAGTCCTGTGTTGGTCATCTCTTTGATGAAGAGCTGACTGCCGAGGCGAAGGCCATACTCTGGAAAGATGGTATAAAAAAGAAACTTGTTAGTCAAACAAAATACAGTTTTAAAAATACCAGCTTTATATTTTGTTTGTCTAAAAGACTAACAATAGTATCAAGCAGCAGTAGGGGGAAATAAATCCATTCATGTATTATTAGAGATTCTTATCTCCTAAAAATCTGATTCCATTTATAACTTTGAAATATCAAGATTGTTTTCCTCAAAAAAAACTAAACATTGCTACTGATTGAAAGTAATCGTTAAGTTGTGTGAAGTATTATCTTCGACAAAAATCACAACAAATAAATGTTTACAGTGATATTTTGTGTAAAATATAATTCACAAGATTCACACCTATAGTAGATCTAGATATACACATTTTATACATATTTGTATTTGGGATTGTGGGAAACGATATTTCGATCTCTCCGTCTGTACACACAAACTGAAAGATTGACAATAAAGTTGACTAGTAACAATGTTTGTTAGTTTGTCACCTTCGTTCGGCCGGTTCTTCAGCAGCATCACATTCAGGGGTTTCTCCAGGGGCTCCAGGCTCTGTGCGGGGCGGGGGATGGGCGGGGCGGCCGGAGACGGGGAGCGCTCCAGGCGGTCTCTGCTCCCGCTCCGTTTCATTGGCTCCTCGTACTTCCTCGGGTCGATGGGGGCGGGCTCACGTCCTCGTTCGATGCTGTGGTCGCGCCCGCGGCCTCGTGGGGGGCTGTGGCCGTCCCGCCCGTAGCGTACGTCGGGGCTGTGCGTGCGGTCCAGAGTTCGCTCGCTGCGGTAGCGTCTGTCCGGGCTGGTGTCTCTGTCGAGGGCTCGCTCGCTGCGGTAGCGCCGATCGGGGCTGTGGTCTCGGTCTAAAGTGCGTTCACTGCGGTACCTTCTGTCCGGGCCGTAGTCGGGCTCGAGCAGGTGGTCCCCTTTGTGAGGGCGCTCCGGGCTGCGTTCTTTGTCCAAAGTGCGACCTCTGCTGCCGTCTCTCTTGTACTGCCGGTCCGGGGTCAGGTCTCGCTCGTTGCTCCGGCCACGCCGATCGTAGTCCCTGTCGTAGTCCCGCTCACGTGTTTGGTAGCCGGAGTCCGTGTATCCGCCCCGCTCCCTCTCCGGACTGTGGTCCCGCCCGCTGTACACGCTGCGGCGGTCCTGATCGTAGTTGTAATCGTCGTTATAGTCGTTGTTGAAGACTCTGTCATCAGGGGACGGGGGACGGTTCACCATATTGACTGGAACCTTCCTGGGCCTCTTGACTGTCTGTTGAATAAAACAGACCATTTCTTTGATCATATGTCTGATATTTCAACCTCTTTTAAAGCTCAAACTAGAGATAGAGAGGATATGCAAAGAAACCAAAAGCTGTACTCACAATCTTTGCTACTTTGCCACATTTCCTGAGGGTCTGGACGGCGAAAGAGTGGATGGCGCCCTCCATGGAGATGGCGTTCACCTGCACCAGTCGGTCATTCTCACTAAACACAAACATGTTGGTATGAGCTACATATCTTGGAAATGTAATTTTCTTATGTACTAAATTATGAGCAACAACAGTACGCACAACAAGAAGCCATCAGCAGGCCCTCCCTGCAGAACGTCAGACACCACGATGGACGTCTCGCCACTTTCCTCGTTGGGGTTGTCTCGCCCCCCAGACACTGCAATTCCAAAGCCCATCTTTGAATCCTGAGAAGAAAAAAGAAAAGGAAAAGCATGTAGATCGTGTGTAATTTTCATCTATTCATTTTGAGTGTGTGTGAGAGAGGTAGTGTAATCCCTGTGGTCAGAACACAGCGTATTATCATGGCTGCATGTGTATTGAATGCAGCGATTAAAGGGATTTGGACTGATTGTGATTACAGTTGTGCATCCTGGACTCATGTATTCTGTCCTGTCATGTATTTAGCAGTGCATCGTCTACATCTTGTGTAAGATATGTGATTGACACATGCCAAGACTGCTAACACTCCTAGCATCCACCCAACATTTTTGTTTGGAGATTTTCATTAACACACAGCCCTGTTTTAAAGGCTCTCTGGAAATGGTTCTACCTGCCCCTGCTCCAGTTTTCCCAGATGAGATTAGGTCAGAGATTTGATGACCCAGCCTCTTTATCCCCTCCCTCCCATCTGTACTTAACAAAAAACCCATACAATTCACCATTCCCCTCTGTCTCTAGCAGATGGCCTTGAAGGCAGAGGGAGGTTGAGAGAAAGTGCAAGCAGAGAAATCAACAGAGGCAACAACAGAAGCGAAGAATACATTAACAATTCCTCACTCTGATAAAATAATCTTAAAAACTCCCTCCGTGCAGTGAAGAATCAAACTTAACAAAAATATAAATCTGGATTAAAACACAGTTGCTCCCAGATGTCAGATTTTGGCTTGACAACAAAGCATTCTAGACTAAATCTGGCTTTGGAAAGGTTTCATGAGGTAATGTTTTCTCTACCCATACATTAGGGCTGCTCAATTAATCGTATTTTAAATCGCGATTACGATTATGGCTAGCAACGATTACGAAAACAATGTAATCGAAATAAAACGATTATTTTTGTATTATTACTTTTTTTCTTTCTTTTTTTAAAATTATTTTATTTATTTTTGGTTTTTCAGTTGAATTATACTTAAAGTTCAGGGTAATCAACTGTTAAAAACATACTGTTCACATTTTTTTCCTCTCCAATGAATTGATGTTTTCAAAGTCAATGAATAATCGCATTTAATAATCGCAATTACAATTATTGACCCAAATAATCGAGATTATGATTTTTGCCATAATCGAGATTATGATTTTTGCCATAATCGAGCAGCCCTACCATACATACTATTTCAACTGAAGTGAAAGTAGGTAGCTCACCAGCAGCTGAGGATTTAATGCCAAACACGATGTAATAGTGCATGCTGGGATACATGTGGTGCCTTCCTAATAAATCTAGAGAGAGATATACATCATTTTTTATTCATGTATCTATATAGTATATAATGTGCAGGGATTCTTTAATAATAAGATTCAACATGCAAGCGTTTTGGGATTTGTGTTTTTTTTATTTTATTCTGAATGTCACCTACAATTATTTAAAAATTAAAAACAAAACCAGCAGAGTGTCTTTGTAGTTGAACAATAGCTGGTTCAGTCCTATAGGCAGTGCAAACAAAAATAAGGTTGCTTGCTTAAACATTTGAATAGTCAAATCCAAAATACTGCCATGATTCAAATTGTGCCTTTCAAATCTTTACTTCTTTGTGTATATCCTCCATGATGGCTTTCACCCTGCACATAGTAACACAAGATCTTATTCAGCTTATCCAAATGTTTTTGGGTATGTTACTTATTTGAACGTATTTACTCTGATTTACAATTGAACAGAAATCACATTCAAACCACAGATCATCTTCTTTACATGTGTTTGCAATATGTCCTCTATATGTGATGTTTATAGGTTATATAAGCATATATGCCTTTATGTTTTCCATATATTTCAAAGTCTTAGACCACATGTGTCAAACTCAAGGCCCGGGGGCCAAATCAGGCCCTTGGTGGATTTAATTTCGGCCCGCAGGATAATTTGTAATTACTATTAGATCTGGCCCGCCGGTATATTGCACGCACACCTTCACTCCATCCTGAGGGTCTCCTCCGCTCAGAGCCTGACCCCAAACATTGATGACCTTGCACCCGAGATGAGATGCCAAGTATCTGAACTAGCATCACAGAGCAGCACACTGAGTTTCCATGGAAGTTTCCTTCTGGACTTTCTTTCTTGCGACAACAGGGCATGTTTGGTTTTCTCTTTGAGGGAAATAGTTTTGTTGAAGCTGTTGTTGGCCTGTGGGAAAATGTAATCATAAGAAATGAAGCTGCAGATAGAGCCATAAGAAATGAATGCAACTGATTATTTAATGTTGTTTTATAGGCAATCATTTAAGCTTTGTTAGTTCCAGGTTTAATATGTGCAATAAGTTCATTTCAATACGTTTTGTAATCAACATTGAACCAGTCCTCGACTAGTACCCATTTTTTCATTTTGGCCCACTGTGTATTTGAGTTTGACACCCCTGTCTTAGACTGTGTTCACTGACTACTGAAGGTGTTCTCACATTGAAACCTCAGCTCTACAGTATACGTGTAGTTCTGTATCCTGCTACATAAGCTTAGATTTGTTCTGCCTCTTCTTTTATTCTTTTTAGAATTTACATAAAAACAAAATAACTTAATGTGTTATCCCTAGTCTCAAGTAAATAAAACATGTCATCATGAATGTTTTAGTCCTTTAAAAGCCTCGAGGACGACACAGACAGGTTGAGAAATGTTCTGTGGTATGCAGGCAGCAGCAGCAGCAGCAAAATATTTATGAAAACTACTCCGTTTAAAAAAATGGTGAAAGAGAATAAAAAGTACCGAGTGTGACAGCTGGCTGTGGTGGGTTGAGAGTCGGGGGTCACGTGCCTGCAGCATAGGACCTCTTCTGTACTAAATCAGCCTTTTTGGCTTCAGTGAGCCGCAGCAGGACACAATGAGCCCATCACGATGATTAGCTCAACTGGTTTGCTCTGCTCACATAGTTGTACACGTGTTTACCTTCACCAGCAGTGTGGAACCTGCTCTCTTGGCTTATGGCGAGATGTGACACAAATGTAAAACTTCCAAATGGAAATGGAACAGAGGATTCGAATCGATCCAACTATAGGCAAACTGGCAAATGTTAATGTACCAGTCCATACTCTGCCCTCGTACTAAAAATCTAAACGTATTACGACCTTAAATGTTACAATTGCACACTTTCTAGCAAAGAGTGCCTTATTATTTGTCTCATAATTAAACATGAAGAAACAAACATTAATTTAGAGATTTTTCATGCCCATCTGATGAATGCATGCTCAATATTACCTTGTCTTTTGATCTTGAATCAACTCTTAAAGGAAATACCTGAGCAACCAAATGCTCCACTATGGTCACCATGCAAAGATGTACTGTATATAAATACAAGTGTATGTTTTCTTTTCAAGCGTAAAGATCGATCTGTGTGAAATTGTGTGTGACCGGGTTAGTTCAGATGCAGTCACAAGTTTACAGATATGTAGCCAAGATTAAAATAAAGTTTGATCCTAAAGATGGCGTGGTTCTTTCTGTCCCCAGAGTCAGAACTAAACATGGAGAAGCAGCGCTCAGTTATTATACTATCCAGAAACCTGCCGGTCCGCTGCAACTCTTACTATTTTTAAATCCAGGCTGAAAACTTTTAATGGATATATTCATATCTTAAACTGCACTGTAACTTTTATTCAAGTATTTTTTCTTTTAATGTTTATTTTATTATCTTTGCTTTTTAATGCCATTTTCTTAAAGTCTTTAATTTTTGTAAAGCACTTTGAATTGCCTTGTGTTGAAAGGTGCTATGTAAATAAACTTGCCTTGGTCCAAGCAAGGGGCTAGTAGAGGCCATTGCCCCCGCCCCCTTAAAGTCCCTGGCCCAATCTGAGGTCACAGAATTCTACAGGTGTGAAGTTGAGATTAAAACGGAAAACGAAAGCCAAGTTTGAAGAGGGCTGTGCTGGTAGCAAGGGTGCATGAAGTAGGGGGCCTTGGTGCCAATCGTGCCATGGTTGTAGTGCTCCTTTTGCAAGACACGAGTCTCTAGTTGTAATAATTTTTACTATTCAAGGAGAGCAGGATCTCATCTGATAAACCAAGCAAGCTTTTCATCATTATAGAAATTATATCTAAAAGACTCAGATTTCAGGAATGCATAAATGAAATCTGTCCCGATTTAGAGGAATGCAGTAAGTCTGTTCTAACTATAGCCTTGGCGTGCTTCGTTGTCTTACAAAGTCTTACACTGCAAACTAATAATTGAAATGCATTCTCTGTGAAGCGCTGCGTCTAACAGCCTGTGTTTATGGCCAAAATGTAAATAGTGTAAATGAGTGTAAATGAGATGAGATGAGCTGTGTGTGTGTGTGTGTTGTGAGGCAGATGGACTCACTCTCTGCAGGGTCACGGTGTATTGCTCCCACACGGTCTCCTCCATGACCGGGTTCTGTGGAGAGAAGGGAAAGATTACAGTGGGAGGTTTCATTTCACTGCGCAGATTAATAATGCATTACGTGATAAAACGACAAAGCCAGTTCATTAGCCTGGGATGTCCTTACACAGCAGGAGCTCCCAGAACAATAATGACAGGCCTCGGCTGACCTCAAAACAACAAGTTTGACAAATAAACCTCTGAGTCGAGGATTACATTATTGATGAGAACACTTGACATCAGTTAGCTTTCTTTAACAAGCACTTCAAATAATTAAGTGTTTGTTTTTTCTGGCAGAATTCACCAGAAGATTAGATAAATGAACCGTCAGATACACGCACACTAAAATGAACAACCAAGGAACCGACAACTCAGCAAGGTCAAGGGCTCAATAAACGTTTACTTTACCTTCATTATCATTTAAAATAACAATCTCATGATAATTGCCAAGACGGATGAAAAATACGCCCAAAAACTGACCAAAATGTGTGTAATTTAACAAGAGTAAAAACCCGAAAAGGTGTTTAAAAAAAACACATCTTTGTAATATTTTTGTCTTGTTAAGTCTAAGATCAATAATCCAATCAGTCCATCCATCCATCCGTCCTTATGAAGTACAAACTACCTTCTCAACAAAAGATAAAGTACCATTGAGTCAGTTTGACTACTTGCATCAACCATTACCAGTCAAAAAACACCATCATTTATTTCAGATAACAGATTATAAAACTTAAAACACTGACTTTTCTGTGATTCTGGATTCCTCATTTCAAAAATCTAAACTCAACTAAACACCTCAATTAACTAAAAACACCAAATAGGTCCATCCACCTGACCAACACTCGCCCTGACCACAGATCGGACACCAAACAGAACGAAACTCACAAGCCCTTGAAGTACACGTATGGTCTTGACTGCGTGGGCCCATTTCCTGTGCAGGCTGAGGACGGTCTTCATCGTTGATGCTCTCCGTCTCTTCCTATGTGTCTCTCCCTGCTCACCACCAGCGGTGCTCTGGCAGCCTGATGTGCGCCACAGCCTCCTCCATGGCCACAGCTGCACAGCCACCAGCAGCTCTCTTCCTGCATCTGCCCTCCCGCCCGCCCGCCCGCCCGCCCGCCTGCCTTTGACGTAATAAGGATTCTGCTGGCCTACATTCAGCACAAATCCCACCGTCTACTCTGCAGACAGTGTAAACATTACAGACACACCGACTTCTGCACAGACTGATGAATTCGCCTGCGTTATCGTCCACGAAAACAAAGTACAAGTCAGACCCTAAGATATATCCAACATTCTGCAAAGTTTCAAAGATGATTCACACATCGGCAAAGATAGAAATAACGGACACTAAACATGAGCACACATCCAAGTTAGAGACAGCACAAGGGGTTTTAAATAGTTGTTGGTAACTTGAGTGGAAAGTGAAGTCTGTGTGCTGCTCACATCGCGGTCCAGGCTTAGTAACACGGGGGCATGATAGGGCCAGAGCACTCGTCATTATAAACCACTTTTTTTGATTGTCCAGCCTACATGGGGAAAGCCAGATGACTGAGCAGCAGCCAGACAGCAAAAAGCAGTAGCATTGTGAACACTTCCGATGCACTGTGGATACAACTGATTTTCATCGTCATAACTACACTGTAGCTATGTATGACAAATAAAAGCCTTGAACCTTAAGCATAGAGATGATCTTTGATTTGTCCCTGTCTTTTCACATGACCATCAAGAAATTCAATGTTACCTTAAAACAAACAAACCTAATGGAAAAACAATCTGTTTCCAAGTTATATTTCATTGAAACAGGGGAGGTAACTGCTTTGTTGAATCAATATAATATGTTTGACATCACTTTGCACAAGAAAAGGCCTCAAGAGAGAGCAGACAGAGGAAACGCATTAACTCTTGAAAGTCAGATAAATAACTTGCTTTGTGTAACGCCGATCCAGTTTTAATAGGACTGTCTTGTACTTTGTGTTATGATTGTGATGGCTGCTCTCAGGCAGGCCTGCTGGATAAGTTGTAGCCTCCTGAGTGTTTGCCATTATATAACAAGACACAAACACATTTTCCAGGGAGGGAGGTTGAAATACTGAGTCCTCCTCATGGGCCGTGAAAACAAATTATTTAGAGAACAAGACAATGCTTTTTTTAAAACCAGAAACATTTAATGAGTGGGTAGATTTTAGTCAGAGCCAGGGAAAATGCATTGTAATAAGGTTTTTTGCATGATGTAAATTACCTGTTTTTTTCTCTTCAGTGTGTTCTCATATGTAAATAAATAATGTGAATTTTGTAATTAATACCGAGTGAAAATTGCCACAATAAAAGAGGAATTTTACATCAATAACTTCATGACAGATAATACAATTTAAATCTTAGTAGAGCTGCAAATAAAAAGTATTGTTTATTGATTGAGTATTGATTTTTTATTTATTTAATTGTTTGTTGGAAAAGTGATGTTTACAATTGCCCTATTTGTCTTATTATACAAAGAAAAGGCGCACATCATCATAGAAGATGCTTAAACTATAGAATGTGAAATGATGCAAATTATATATTGATATAAAAATAGCTGTCAATTAATTTTCTGCAGACTAATAGGTTAATCAACTTATCGTTTCAGCTCAGGTCTTACACAGAGCTGGTATTGTTTATAAGATTTCCAATACTAGTTTCAGCACCATGGCATCTGGATTATTAAATACTGACATATTGTGTTTTACAGGAAACATTTGATATAGTTTTGAAATTGTACTGATGCAGAAATCAAAACCTCAGTACTCAGTGGTAGAGACAGTTTTTGGCTGTGCAACTCGAGATCTTTTTGACATATGAAGACCATACTTTAGATCAGTTAATATGTGTAAGAAAGCAGTTTGTAAGCATTTACTGTGTGTGTTTTTAACTCAAAACCTAGTTAATTTGGCAGTGTTGCAATATTTACTGCGCTGCTGTGGCAAGTAACAGAAAAGTTGAACAAGTCTGCCCCCTACTGTTGACAGAGAAGCGTTACACCATGAAGCATAAGAAAGAACAACACAAAAAAAGTAACCTAAATTATGAAAACATTATAACAACTTTGGATATAGTCGTTTATGATGTACTACAGGCTAAACAACCGTTACTGTTGCTCTTCTTAAAAGAAGAGAACTAATAAAAGAGGAAATCAAACCACCAAAGAGCCGTTACGTTATACGCACTTTAAATTAGACAAGTCGGGCAAATACGGGAACAGTCGACAGATACATAACAATGATCGTGTCAAAACAACTTGTAAACAGTATTGTGAACCATTTCTACCAACTAAACGAACTTACTGGTGAGCAGTTAGCTCACAGCAGGTGCAGCAGGATGCAACAGGCAGCAAGGATTCAGGAAAACTAAGCAAACGCTACTTCTTTAAAAAAAAAATATATACCAACAACACTCTTTGACAGGACTAAAATGGTTGCTATTATTCGTTCGTTTTGAATGTTTTGAGTTTCGTTATGGAGGTACTTACGGTGAAATATTGAGTTGCATATCTGCTCAGAGACAGCCCCCCGTTCACTGGCATCACGCACTTTGAACTGCCCGGGACTCCTACTTTTAAAACTGTAACTATAACTAGTTTCTTCTCGGATGCAGGCCAACTTCCAGAAGAAACGGATGGTTTCAGCGTCTTAATAATGTACAAATCTCGCCTACTTTACTGTAAATCCCACGTTTCCTTGTTAAGAGATCAGACATCCACAGCAAAAACTAGCGCCGAAGACTCCTAGCTAAGGTTATACCAAATAAGAGCATGGGGGTGGGGGGATGGGGGGGCTATATTTAAAAAAAAAAACTATAGTTAATAAAAACAAACTAAAACAACGGGTTATAACATCAATAACGTTTGAACTGAATGATGTATTACATTTAGTTTAAGTTCAAAGGGAATCAGATTAAAGATTCGTGTCTTGAGGGGGTTTCCCCCCCCATCCGCCATCAGCTGACATGGATCAGTCCAACATTCCCATTGATTTTAGGAATCCTGCTGTGGGTCTCCCAGACAAACAGACAGCAGCAGCACAACAACAGATTAAATGCAGCACACACCGCAGAACATAATCAAAAGACCGCCACTTTAAAACATAAGCAATTAAAAGGCATTCATTTGAAATGCATTTTGGGTAACCTATACTTACAGCAACAAAACATATGTTAGTTAAATGAATATAAAATAGCGATAACGCTAGAGATTAAAATATGAAATCGATAGGCCCACTTTTTTCTCCATCAAAAAAAAGAAGAAAGGTAGGCTACACCAGAATATGCTCTCACTTATACCATCAATACATTTAATAGGGCCAAACTTACTTTGTCATTTATGCTTTTTTATTTTGATTAACCAGGCCTCCGGTCATTGTTTGATTAGAAAGTATTGGTTAATCCAGTGGTTTCAAACTTTTTCTGGCATTCCCCACTTTAAACAGGTGGGCCTTTTCAAGCCCCACCTGTTCCTCGCCGCTCCCATAACATGGTAGGCCAAGTTTAAAATGGTCAAATGTATCGTTCTATAACAGGGGTCTCCAACCTTTTTTAGGATGAGAGCTACTTTCAAAAAAATTAAACAAGTTGTGAGCTACTTTTACTCCTCTTTTTCAGTTTTTTTGCACATTTTAACATTATTATATGCTTACCTTTAACCTTTGTGTGCTGTTTGGGTCTGTGGGACCCGTTTTCAGTGAAAAGAAAATGTATGATTTTATTTTAAATGTTGAAGTTAAATCCATCAATCTGGTGCACTTTGAGCACAAAATGAATTTATGGATACATCTCTCAACACTCTATGAAAGGGAGCTGTATACTTTTCAATAATCCAAGCATCTTTAGAATATGATCAAGATAACAAATCATTTAAACTTGTGTATTCATATCTTATGTTACCTAGTTAGCATTCTTTCTTTGTATTTATGCATTACTAATCACTCCCCTGTTAAACTGTTTACTGTCCTATAGTAGCCTACACATTGGAATGATTTCTTACTTTATTTTGTACAACTAGGCTATATTAAATAGATAAAGGTGTGTTTTATCTCTCTCTCTCTCTCTCCGTCTCTGTGTCTCTCTCGCTCACAGAGGCTGCGTGCTCCTCCGTGGCGATGATGGCTTGCGTTAAAAGATAATAATAAACATAGGCCTATTTGTAAAATGGGGGGACACAAACGGGATTTCGAAAAGTGTCACGGTTAAACTCCTTATGAAGTGGTGAGGTGCCGCTCCACATTGCTTTTCTTCCTGACTGCAACGCTGTTGCGTCTGTGTGTGAGAGCGTTTCACATGTGTGTATGAGAGATTTTTACATATGTCTGCAAATTACTTTGGTTTCAGTTGTGTGTGAGCAGGCTCGGATTGGCCATCAGGAGATTCGGGACTTTTCCCGTTGGGCCGCTGCCGTTGGTGGGGCGCTGCCGTTGGTGGGCCGCTGCCGTTGGTGGGCCGCTGGCTCTGGCATAGGTGGGCCGTGGACTTTCACAGCGCCGCTGCGCCAGTACCGCATCCGCCGCCGCAAACACCCGCCGTTGCGAGGCTCTGGCGGCTCCAGCAGGTCTGGTGCAGCGGTGCTATGAAAGTCCACCACCGTTGCGAGGCTCCGGCTGTAATAATCCACTACCGCCCGTGAGGACCCAGGTTCGATTCCGGCCTGAGGTCCAAAACATTTTTTTTTCTTTTAAATAAAAAAATAATAATCTCCCTTTCATCGCGTCCATTCGCGACCCACCTATAACATCTCTGCGCCCGGCGCGCTCCACACTTTGAGAAACGCTGGGTTAATAGGAGGGACATGCATTGTAGAAAGTACACTACAATAGCCTACTTTATGTGCACACTGAATTGAACATTAAAGCCATACTGTATGTGAATGTTGCCAAGCAATTCCAAAACCTTGGGCATCAATCTGCTTTTTTAGCAGCAGCAACTCTCCTGGTTTCGGTTTTCCACCAGATTTTAGAAGCAGGAAGCAGGCATTTGTTACCAATTCAGACACAAGTGCATCAGTGAGGTTGAGTGATAAGGCCCGGCTCACAGTCAGTGTTTTAAATCATCCCAAAGAGTTAGGTTCTTCCACGACAAAATGAGAACAACTTTTTTATGGACTATTCACTATGTGCTGAACCATTAGGATTTACTCTTACTTAAACTAAGTGGCACAAACCATGAACAGCCTCAGCTAAAGTTCAACAAATGTATATAGAGGTTATAGAACGATGTGGGACATGTAAGGCTCTTATACATGAGCAGCTGAAGCAAAGGTTCAGGTTGCAGCTGTCCCACAATAACCTATTGTTTTGTTTTGTGTGTGTCTAATACTATCTACTCCCTCCATTCAAACCTGCCCTTATCTGGTATGTTATCAAATCACAGATAAGTATGCCAGCTGACTGGAAAATATCCCAAATCCCTTACAACATGTAGAACTTAACCATTTCTGTCAATATTCACTAATTTAAATAATTAAAAACAGATTTTCTCTTGGCAAAATGTTTTACTTCGAAGCAACAACACTTCAGGAATGATATAATGACAAAAACATTTTTGAAAAATCTGGTCAATCCAGTCAAAACACTGCATTCCATTAATTGAGAAATGTGAAACGTTTCTTAAAATAGGCCATTGTAATGCAAAACAGCTCCACTGGCCTGAATAATGTTTGTGACCAAGTCATTAAAACAATGCGGCTTCCAGGACATGACATGTCTCTGGTTAATCATCATCCAGGATGCAGGCAGCGTAATTCTATTCAAATACGGAAAGAAGTCTGGGAACACCGACTCATCAACGCGTCAGAAAGAAGCAGCCAGGTTTGCAAATGTTTAAATGTGCAAACTGAGAAATTATCTTACACTAAACAAAAATATAAACGCAACACTTTTGTTTTTGCTCCCATTTTTCATGAGATGAACTCAAAGATCTAAAACATTTTCTATATACACAAAATAACCATTTCTCTCAAATATTGTTCACAAATCTGAAAAAATCTGTGATAGTGAGCACTTCTCCTTTGCCGAGATAATCCATCCCACCTCACAGGTGTGGCATATCAAGATGCTGATTAGACAGCATGATTATTGCACAGGTGTGCCTGGGGGGGGTCCGAAAACCAGTCAGTATCTGGTGTGAGGGGTAGGGTTAGGGTAATGTTGTGAATCGAGTGGCCTGTGTTCGTCGTCCATAACATACGCCTGCCCATACCATAACCCCACCACCACCACCATGGGCCACTCGATTCACAACATTACCCTAACCCTCACACCAGATACTGACTGGTTTTCGGACCCCCCCAATAAAGCAAAAATGCACGTTTCAGAGTGGCCTTTTATTGTGGCCAGCCTAAGGCACGCCTGTGCAATAATCATGCTGTCTAATCAGCATCTTGATATGCCACACCTGTGAGGTGGGATGGATTATCTCGGCAAAGGAGAAGTGCTCACTATCACAGATTTTTTCAGATTTGTGAACAACATTTGAGAGAAATGGTTATTTTGTGTATATAGAAAATGTTTTAGATCTTTGAGTTCATCTCATGAAAAATGGGAGCAAAAACAAAAGTGTTGCGTTTATATTTTTGTTCAGTGTACTTAACATGTGCTAATTTGGATACATTTCCAGAATATAAATCTAACATTGGATAATGCCTGGTTCAAAATTCCTTTTTCATTTTGATGGCATAATAGAGTCATAGTGTTTTACCAAATGTAACCAAATATTGTGAGAGTCATTAAAAATGTGACCTGTTTATTCCCCTCGCTGTGTGAACAGGACAATCCACATGGAATCTGATCTTTTAGATTCTTCATATGTGGGTCAGAATCCGATACAGGTCTCAGTTTTGGCAATTCGAGTCTGAACATTAATATTGGAATGTATGCTACTTTTTTAACAGAAACTTGATTTGAGCAATACATCAGAAATAAGAATAAAGTACTAGGGCTTGCAGTGTAAACAGATACCATGAAACTTCAACAGCTGATTACTTGCGAGACATTACTGCAAGTGTGTTACACACATTTATGGTATTTAAAGTTATCTGGAATGTATGTTTGAAAATATGATCACGAGGCATTATCTAATGTCAACTTTTGATAAGTTTAGAGAAAAGAGACATTGTTTTTGCCTGCATTGTGTTGCCTTCAACACTGACATAAACAGTAAAAGGTCAACAGAAGCATACAAACCAGACTCTATGTGCCTCTCCAAAACACAGCATCCACACTAAACATTATGTGAAGAACGTACCATTGTAATTGCCGAGTAGCTGCGTGAGGAGAGCCGGCGAAGATACAAGTACTGAGCTTCTCTGGACCAGCGAAACTTGCAGTTTGACTTTAGGAGGTCAGTGCCGGTCTGGTCCAAGCCAGGCTGGTCCCTACGCACAGAGAGAGAGAAAGACACACAAGTTTAACTGAGAAGACGTTACTGCAAGTGTGTTACACATCAAATAATATTTCAGTAAGACCCAGCTTTCATTCTGTAGATCAAGACAGAGCAATGAATCAAGCGTGTCCAGAGTATTAGTGCAGATTAACGAGGACGTTTTTATTAAGCGAGCTGTGACATGATATTTGTGATCTTGCAGATTAATTCTTAAGTAGCACTGCAGATTTTTCACACGGTGGTTAGTTAGTTAACTCACCATGTTTAGTGCTGTTCAGCCTCGTATAAATTCTTGTCAAGTCTCTGCTTTGCTACAAATTAGAAGGGAAAGCAAGTTGTTTGAAAGAAGAAACACAGTGAGACTAATGAAAGACTTATATTTGTCCATTATGGGAAATGTAGGATGCCATTTTCTTGAAGGGTCAAGCTAATATTTGGGACTAAAAGTCAACATGTGTCTGCCTCTGCTCCATGTTTGTGAATTTCAATATAAATTGAGTCCCCAAACTTTATGTAAGTGCAATACTAAATCTCTGGATTATCTATTTAAATGCAGATTTGTAGACATGTACACTAATGTGTAACTAATACATGTTACACCATACTGAATTTACTAGTTTTAGCCCTTTCCTAGAAATCATGTATAAAACCACAGTAGTAGTATTTTCTACCCTTCCAATGTAAAAAGGTTTAGATGCGCAAAAGTATTTTTTTTTTTTAATAACTCTTCATATACATCTGCCCTATGCTATGCTAAAACATTGTCAAACTGTGATGGATAATACATTTGTAGCAGGTTTCATGACATCTGCTTATTTAGTATCACATTGTATGGACACTGGTATAATTATTAAAATCCAAACTCCTATACAGAGCAAAATGTTTTAAACATATATTAAGCTCAAGCAACAACATCAAAATTATAAAGTTTGCCTCAAACTGTACTTAGGCACAGCAGTTCTTTAAGCTTAATGCTAATGTCAACATGTTTGCTCAGTTGTTAGCTTCCTTGTTAGCATGCTGTCATGTGTTAATAAGTTCTTAATACAGATACAGCTGAGGCTGACAGGAGTGTTGTTAGTTCTGCAGGGATTTGGTCATAAAACAAAGTAGCACACAAACTATAACCTGATGGTGTCGGATGAAAAGCTAAGGGATCACCAAAGTGATTACAATGTAATCCTGAATGTGTGAACACACATTTCATGAGGTTCAGTGGGTTCAACAAGCCTGTCATTAGAGAGGAAGGGCTGAGCTCCATGACAAATAAAGAATTACAAAATGATGTTTTGTTACTTGGATGGATAAGTGAGAAATGTGTGGTCTTGCTGAAGGAAATGTTACAAAAGTCAGGAAGGGTATTCTGTAGGCACCATAGAATTTTTAAGCAAAGTTGATGGTAATTTTCTAGGTTTTAGACATATTTCAGGAGTGCTTTTCTCTTTTATGCAATTGTTAATTCTCTATGTTTGGGCGGAAACAAATATCAATTTAAAAAACTTGGGCTTTGGGATGGTAAGACCAAATTTTTTCTTAATTTATTATGTAATCTTTTGCACACTTAAGTAAGACACCAGACCACACACTTTTACAAAGAAGATTACCACATACATTTTTCAACTTCCATTATGACAACTCAAACATTCACTGTTGAGGAAATATAAACCAAATATTTCAATTACCAAGGGGGCAGACTATGAAAAAGTTGACCTATAAATAGATTATAAAAGGCCACGTTTCCCAGAACTAAGCCAACCGTGTATGGCTCCGAGTAAAGCCAGAGGATACCCGGCCAACACTGATACTACTGACTATAATACGATAATCTGCAGGCTCACTTCAAGAGCAGCATCTCAGTCCAACCTGATTGCTAACATGTCCCTACGTGCAACGTTTTCTATCAAACTGAAACAACGTTTCTGTTCTTCATGGCAGTGAGTCAGAGTGGAGGTTTCTGATTCATTCAGATGGGGTAACTGGATACAATCAGATTGCCTCTGCATGACTAAACCTGCTGCCCCTTACACATTAAACACAGACTTGTAGGATCAGCTCAGCATCTCCAAGAACAAGTTAAGTAATCCAAGACATACCTAACTTCAATCCAGGAAATGAAAGAAGGATTTAGTCTGAGGGGCCAGTTTCGGATGCTTGGTATGATTTTGTATGAGAAAAACATTGGTATTGACTGTTTGCACCTATAACTTCCCAATACAAGTTTACTCAAGCCATTCATGTTGGCACTTCCTTAGAATTGGGTGACTAGCACTAGATCCAATCACCGAGAATCAAACTTTTAGTCCCTTATATAGGTCAAGCTCCAAAAACTGATTAATGTAGCACTGATTTGATAATCAAGGTTATGTGAAGCTTGGTAACAATGTATAAATACCATCATCTATACCTTTAGTCTGGAAACTAGGTAAAGAATGCCTTTGAGATGTATCACAATCTAAAATCATCAGAACAGCCAACCCTGATGCAAAACGGGGTAACTATAACCTCAAAAATATAGCGTCTCTCAAAGCAGTCAGTCAACCAATGTATTACATCCTTGAAACCTTTATGTCCAAATATTTAGAAGAACTCATGATTATGAATAGTTCATCAAAGTTGGACGACTCCCAAAACACTTTTACTACAAGTGGTTCCTAGCTAACTTTTTTTTAATTTGTGAATATTTTAAGATGTCTGCCCTGTACTACAGTAGATTATTCAGAATAGCAGAGACATTGTTTCTGGAATAACACATTAATGTCATCTTTCAATTCGGTCTGAGGACCATAAAGAGATTTCCAGGGAAGACAGAACTCTCAAAACAGATTCAAAGACACCTAAAACATTGGCATATAAACCAAAACTATCTGAATAAGCCCTAGAAATAAGGGCTATCTATTGCTTCCATGGCACAAGGACAAGGACCCCACATTTCTGAAACAACAGGATTTAGAAGTAGATATTAGAAATCACAGGGGGGCTGTCACATCACGCAGGTTACTACTACTATGCACAAGTTCTCTAAAGGGAACGATACACACACACAGGGATCTAACTCTAACTCACCCAATGGGTCTCCACAGTTTCCTGCCGGGCGGCAAGAGCTCCCTTTTGTTCAGGGGTACAATCCCAATGGCCGCCTGCATGATGGTGATGAATTTCTTGAACTTCATCTTTTGACTGTCCTCTAACAGCAACACCACGCTGCTCTGACTGCTGCTACACTTCCATCAGTCATCTTCTAAAAAAAGTGCTAGACCGAGAGGTGGATTTAAACATCTCCACATATGCTCATCTCCGCCCACAGCATCAAGACTTTGTTCTCTACATGGCAACAGGCCACAGTTTCAGCACCCGGAGCACAAAGGTCCTACTGCTCCTGTTCCCGACCGCCGACTCCGACAGATGTCCTTTTGGCTTTTTTTTCTGAGCGAGGGAGGATAAAAGGAAAACAAACGGCCATGTTCCTGCCAGGCGGTGGGCTGGCCCAGAGACGATGAGTGCGTGTCACTCTTACGTAATTCTGGAGATCTTTGGACATAACACTAATGAAATCGCAGCCTCTGTCACCACCACCACTGCTGCTGCTGCTGCTGCTGCTGCTGCTGCTGCTGCTGCTGCTGCTGCTGCTGCTGCTGCTGCTGCTGGGATAATTGTGGTACTAAGCCCTGATAGATCATATATGCTACCCGCTCCCTTCCCTTTAATCCCCCCATCCAGGCTTAGTCTTCATGCCATTTACACCAGGACAGACCCATTTTCTTCACCCTTATATCCTCACACAGCATGCTTCCACTAACCCCTTACGGAGATGTATTAACGACACAATTACAACTCAACACTTCTAAGCTGTATTCAATCTGCACTTCAAGATTTGAATGTGGAAAAGGACTGATTGCAAAACGTTCTCAGAGCGATGTACTGATTTCGTGCAAGCTTCGTTTGAAATCCACTCTCTCCAGATGCTTTTACATATTCTGAATGGGGAGTGTTAATGATTAAACCCCCAACTGTATATGTTGATACTGTGAAACAAAAAACAAATTGTGTTGCTTCATACTGATAAGGGTATCACAAAATAAAGACCGACAATATGTTGATCCCTATCATAATACTCAGAAGTCGTAATCAATTAAAAGAGTCCAAAAAACTCATGTTTCCTTTTTTTTGGCTAGAAAAGAAAAAGGTACTATTTTTTATAGACAGCTGGACACTATACTTGTTTACAACAATGCTCAAACAACTGTTAATAGTGCATTTGATTGGACTATTTACAGCGGTGGATTAATAAGAGGGAGGCGTGTGGTGGAGTGGCCTAGTACGATGGTGTTCGGATCAGGGGGTCACAGGTTCAAACCCCACTGCAGTCAGCATGTCGTTGTGTCCCTGAGACACTTCACCCCAAATTGCTCCTGTGGGGATTGCGCACAGTATTGAGCATGTAAGTCGCGTTGGATAAAAGCGTCTAACAAGTGACATGGAATGGAATACCATTTTGACTCTCTCCTGAATATTCAAGTCTATGGGATAGATCTGGCCAAACGTTGCCTTTTTGTTTCACAGCTGTAATTTCTTAATATTATTCAATTCATCATTTAATATGGTAACTTGGTATCAATGAACCATGTTAAGCACATATCTTGGTGGTAAGGTTGTTCAAATTCTGATAACCATATGTTTTGCAATCACTCAATGGTTTTGTTATTATTTGTAATGCATCCCACGCTCCTTTTCCCTGATAAGAAGCGCCCTTTATCCACTCCCGCTCTGTGCAAACCCTCAGCGTGCACGCCACGGCGCAGCAAAGATTAAAAGTCTACATCTTGTCATCTTCGGTCGACAGCAGGCCGCCATGTCCTGAGAGGTCTGAAATAAATAAATAAATAAGCTCCGTGGCCTCTTGATGAGCGGCCAGCCAATGCAAACTCCGGACGGGATTTATATTCCAGCAGTTTGAAAGTCTGGATTATGGCTCTGGATGGTCGTGCCATGAGAGCTGCTGCAGATTTTACTGAGCAGCAGAAATCCCTAAGCACTCCAATACCCTGAGCACAGCGAGGGAGACACAAAATACAAAGCGTCTATTTTTAAAAACATGCAGCACAATGGAGGAAGAAAACAAAAAGGAGAGGTTTTTTAAGTTCAACCTCTGTGTGTTGTTTTTGTCAGAGGAGGCAAGCTTGTGTGGAAACCAAACCATTGAAGTGTGCAGCATTCAAACTGCAGCATGACATTCACCGGCACTTTTATCATAATCCAACACCTTACAGTAATCTCCCAGAGAACACTTATCCTGCCCAAACTGTGTGTAGACAGAGGAGAACGATTGTGTGGAGGGATGGAAACAACACACGGATGCACGTGCGCACAAACACAACATGCAAAGGTACACAGTGAATGTATATGTCAGCAACTCGGGGTGATACCAGAACAAATAATTTGGTATCAACATGTTGCCAACATTCTGAAAACAAAAAGACTTTTCTACAGGTACCAGTGAATAGGGCACTAGACGAACATCGTCCCTGTTTTTCCTGATAATGCTACATTGTGAACAGAACAACCAATCCCTGTTGATATCAGCAGGAAGAGATCTAGTTAATGTTAGCTCTTTGCAGACAGGGAGCAGCACAGTTCTACTTAACTTAAAATCGATCACCTAATCATGATAGGTTGAAGCTGTAATCAGAGATGTCTGTATTGGGAAAAGTGAATTATAACGCTGTCATTGTGTGTACAAATACATGATTTTGTAAAAATGTCATTTTTGCTTAGAAACCTAAATAAATGAAGTAGTTGGAAGGAGATTTTTTCATAGCAACATAAAATAGATATGCGTCACGGAATGTTGATCTGTTTAACCTTACAACAATCACTATGCAAACTGAGTGCATGTTAAAACATACATCAATTATAACACATTTGTAATCTAAGTCTCTGCAAGAATATTTCCCAATATGTCATCCTAATGTTTAAATACTATGGGTTAGTCGCTCTCCTTAAAAAAGTGTAAAAGCAAACTTTTGGAACAATGTCATTAAAAATTGAGCAAGTTGAGAATTTTCTTCAAACACTGCAACTTTATAAGCATTCTTTCTCTTTTAGGTTTTCATTTTATGGTACATAAACTGTTTGATTCGGTTTCAGTGTTCAGTCATCAACCTTATTTATTGCAAACTTGCCCTGATAAACCCACTGTTCACTCCCTGCCAAACACCAGACACATTTAGTAACTAGCTAGTAAAGAAAGTGAATCTAAAAATCCAGATATTTCTCTCATTTGTGGTTAGAGAGCAAAACCATAACAGCTTAATGGGCGAAACAGTCTTCAATAGGCATTACAACACAGCCAGATCTGTTCTCAACTACCACATAAGGACAGCCATCTGCTTCAGTCTGCACTCTCAACAATTACAATCCTGGTGAAAATAGTAAGGGTTATGGTTTACTAAGCACATATACAACTTCTTCTTTATAGTATTTTACCGCACGCTTTCATGCACCAAACACAAACATTAGCGACTTATAAGGCAGTACAAATGGATGGTTTGGATAGATGGTGACACCATTGTAGCCATTTGATATCCAAGATGTGGAACAAATGTTAAGCTTCCTGGCTCTACTGATGCAGTTTTATAACTACAACATGCACCATTTAATCTTTTAAAACCTTGAAGAGATTTTTGTCCTTCATAGGCAGGAACAATTTGTATATTACTATACAGTCAAGCTATATTGTTTTATATCGGGCACATTGTTTTAGATAAAAAAAAAAGGCAAAATGCATAGTTTTTTCTCTTTCAAACCTCCTCTCCATTTTACGGTTTAAAAAAGCCTCATATTTAAATTATGAAAGAAGGAAAAGGATTCACTCTTTGGCCTGATTCCTTTATCACTGAGCGTTTTCACTTTTGAATGAGAATGGCTTCTTTTGTATCCTTCTTTTTCCACAGGGTAAGAAGATGCGGCTGGAGCGGTTTGCTCGTCTTAATTCTTTTACGTAAGCAGTTTGTATCTTTGGCCCTTGATACTTGCCCCAGTATTGCTGTGGCACAGTATCACTGCATTACTAAGGGCCATTATGCAATGTCCATAGGCAAGGCATGTGCGAGCCAGATGGAGGGACACATGCCACTCACAAATCTGTGATGAGAGTGGGGAGGGAGGGAATTAATGAGTGACCTTAATGAGGAGTTGAACCCCATGGAACACGGTGATATCTCTGCTCATCCAAATCACTGTTGCTTTCCTCTGAATAGGCCTGATTTACAGCAAAGTCCGGATACTAATGGTAACATGGTGAATCTTGCTTCATTTCCCTATTGCTAATTGTATTGCAAACAATATGTTTGATGAAGTCATCCAGTGCATACATCCTACATGACAAGGGGCGGCATCTTAGGTGTGTTGAAGTCTTATCCAAACCTTGCAAAGTTGGTTCAACAAAAGTGTAGTTGCCACTCACTGGTCAAACCCGGCCATAAGAAAGCACATCATAGCCAACTCTATAGTATTTCTATAAACTCTAATAAAACCAGAAGAAACAATGACTAGGTTAACCATTAAGCAATACCATCTCCATCCAGATTGAGCAATAGCAAATCTGGTAAACAATATAGTGGCTCACGAACTTCCTTCCTCCCTCTCTGATGTTCATCAGGTGTTTCCTGTGTTTCCCAAGAACTTAGTACAAGGGTTAAAGTGGAAATGGTGCAATTGAAAGGCATTAGAATGAAAAGGACCATTGCCTTGATCAAAATTAAAGATTTCTCTGGGTTTGCACATTTTGCAAACATTTGGGAAAGTGTGAGAGTACCACTTAACAAAAAGATTAAAAATGGTTTAGTATTTTGTATACATTTAAAGCAAAAATAACTGACACCTGAATGATTAGTCAGTGCATAACATAACCAATAACTCCCTTTAGATACATAAAGTTGATTAATGTAGCTAATATGACATAGCAGAGTAGAAGGAAAAGTTAAATCTCCAAAAAAGTATTAACAAGTTAATACTTACTCCCTTTAAAAACATGTTTAGCCTAGACTTACTTTCGATGGGATACTCAAAATACGTTTTCACTAAAGGGAACTTGGCTGGCACCGTCTGCTAACCCTCACAATACACAATAGCATATACATACAATGCTAGCCCAGCCCCATGTAACGCCTCTCGTGTATTTACCCTGAGGCATACAATGCATACATAAACACACACACACACTGAGGCCTGAACAAACTGTAGCACTTTGGCGTTCGGCAAACAATTAAAGAAAATAAAACACTACTGCCTTTAAGAGCGAGTTAAACGTGTTGTTTGTCAATTTATCTGACCAAGTAAACCTATATGTCTTTAGCAGGCACCATTCCAATGCCCTAATATGGCAATGAGGTGCGAGGAAACAGGGCTGAAAGATGTCGACATTCAGGGCGAACAAAACACGATACTCACCAGGTGAAACTCCGAATGCCTCCTGCTTCTGTGTGACCAGAGCAGCTTAATCCGAAAAGTAAAAGGTGGATATGAAGAATGTGGGACACGGTTAGGGTTTAACAGGGGGGGGGGGGATTTTAGGTAGCTTTTTGGGTTTCGCCTGTTGCAAAATCTCACTTCCTGTTTCTCGCAGGTATGTGGGCGGGCTCTCAGGCTGCAGGTGCGTCTGGAGTTTCAACACGTGACTCCCTCTGGGTGAGAGAGGAGGGCCCAATCCCAAACCACTCCCCCTACCCCTTGGTGACGGAGTGAACTCCGTCTGTAGCCACACTCGCAGCTCAACGAGGCTCCCTCCTGTCAGATGGAGGGAGTAAATACAGCAGCACGCTTTGGGACAGCCTCCCCTCTCTCCGGCAGAAAGAGGAAATGCCGTAACTGTATACAACGGTTTCAAATCAGCATCTCTTTGACAAAAAATGTAAATTAATAACTCAATAGCCCTCTAGTTTTTGCAACAGTCTGTAAATATACACAACTTTATAATAAAAATGCACACATTTACCTTTTTCTAGACTAAACACAGGTATGATCCTAAGTTAAAACATATGAGGTTATCATGAGGTTGTTAACATCGCAGTTTGTGGATGTTTGCTGGAACTACTTGTTAACAGCTTGTTTCCTGACGGACACACGCGTTGAGACGTTGAGACCATGGTTGAGACGGGTCAGGTAGAGACCGGTCTCAAGCAGGGGTTGCGTTCCGATAATCCAAAAATCAGCTCCTAAATTCTAACCCTATCTCCTATTCCTTGACCTCTGAGTGAAACGTCACGGGGTTAAGGGATAGTGGATAGGAGAATTCAAAAGGATTTAGGAGAAGAGACTGCGGTATTTTAGAGAAGCCGAATGCACTTTCACTATCCGACGTGTTTACGATGCGCAAGAGGACGTCATGAATGTGCGTCTGCTGCTGTGGGGAAACTATGGAAACTACAGTTTTCTATACAGCGGACTACAACATGGATGTATAATAAGAACGAGGGACTGCTGTAAACTCATATATAGACTCTGCACCGTGCTCTGATGCTGTTGCTGTATGCTTTATGAACGTGGACAACAGAGAAACATATTCTTCAGGACCAAAGTTTGAATTGAAATAAAAAAGGAAAGTGAAAATTATGCTCGTCACCCTCTCCCTCCGGTCTACATTAATACAAATGATCCCAATATATATGATTGTATGAACTATGAAAATATCTTAAAATCAATACAAATGTATTTATTATAAACGTTAGTTCTTAACACCTATCACCATTCAAACATCTTTTAAAAGTTGAACAAACTCCACACAGCTCAGTAAAGACTGTGAAATGTTGACTTTATTTGATCATTTCAGTCAAAACTACGTTCATATTTCTCTTTTTGATTATAATACTGATGAACGTTCAGAACAAAGCACTTTGGCAACTTACTACATACGTTTTAAAATGCTTAATAAGCACCGTAACGTTCATGATATAATTTCTCCGTCATAATCGATTGTTTCCGTGAACGGCCGACTGTTGAGAGACGGCAAATGCTGCGGCTGCAATGCATTGTGGGGCAGCATTTTCTCCTCTCCTTTCGTCAAGGGAGGTCCAGTGGTTCCTAAGCTAATGGAGGTTATAAAGGAACTTTGAAACCTCCTTTCCTTTCATTTGGAGAATTGGAACGGCACTTATCACTGACGTACTTCCGGGTCATTTCACTCCGTTAGGAAGGTTCCTAAGCTAAATGGACTATTGGAACCCAACCAGGGTCTCAAGTCAGCACCGATGCAGACTCGCTGTTTGAGGGCTTGATAGCCCACTCCCCCTCACACCGCTCCACACTCGTTGCTTTGGAACAGCCCTTAATATGGTGGACCCTCCGCGTGAACGTGCAAACGGAGGGGTAGGGTGTAGGGGGCGGTTTGGGAATGGGCCGAGGTGACACTCCACTGACTCACATCCTGTAACCTGCAGGTTTACTATCGAGACATTAAACACATAAAACGAATACACGGAGCTTATCAGAAAAGGTAAATGGCAGTGGCGGCGGGCCCATAGGGGCGCCGCCCCCCTCTTCCGACATGTTTGATTGTCATTAAAAATTCAAAAAGATATTTAAAAAATAATATTTTTTTTAATGAACAAGGTAAATATTATATAGTTGGTATCAGTCAAATGTATAATCTACAATAAAATCTCGTTTAAAATTGTGTTACGATGTCTAAAGTTACTGATAAGTCACATGTTTCCTGCCTGGCCGCAGAATGTATCAATTCCCTCTCTCGTCTGGGCGCTAAGAAAGGAGCCCTCAGCCAGTGCAGCAGCATCCAACACATTGCTGGCTGTTGCTATCTGTAAACTATGCCGCCGAAACATAATTCCAGCCAATCAGCCAATCAGCCAATTCAGATCTGATGGTCATAGGGCGCCGATTTCAGCGCCCAATGCAGTCTGTGAGTTGTTTGGACTCGTATCCAAGGTGACGCTACACTGTAAAACCTGACAAGTTAATAGAACTCAAACGTTTTTTGAAACTGATTACATCGACATTTTTGAGTACCTTAACTTAAATATTTTAAGTTAAAGTATAATCTTATCAATTGAGTTCTATTTACTAGTAATTTTTAAGTGACACAAACATATTGTTTTAAGTTAAAGACAAATGGATATATTAAGTTATTTATACTAATAATTTTTGTTAACACTGTACATATAAAGATCAAGTATCTTTAACTTAAACATTTTCATATCTCTTCAACTAGCTATTTTGTTAGCACAGTAGATATGAAAATCAGGTAGATTTAACTTAAATATTTTGATTATCTCTAAACCCCAATATGAATTAAAAATGTCAATTGAGTAGTAATATTGAACTTGATGAAGGAAAGAGACTTTGCACTGAAAAGAGCACTGAAAACTAAATTAACTACTGACAGGCATAGGTTTACTTCATTACGTAACAAAGTAACTCAAACGATCAGAAAGGCAAAAGCCAACTTCTTCATAACAATAATTAATGAGGCAAAAGGTAACACTAAAATAATTTGGGAACAGATTAAAAACTTACTGGGAATCAAGCACAGGCCAAAAAAGCAGCTCGAACTAAAAGAGAATGGTAACCTAGTGCAAGACCCAGAACAACTTGCCATAGCTTTTAATACATATTTTATCAACTCTGTAGATGAGATTGCACAGAACTTCCCTTATTTGAGAGCAGAACATATTATCAAAGTCGACGAAAGTAAGATGTCCTTTTGCATTCAACCCATATCGGAATTAAAAACCAAAGCAATTATTAATTCTCTTAAAACTTCGACAGCTAAGGACACATACGCTATGGATTCTACAATGCTTAAATCACTGCAAGATTACTTAGTCTGCCTTCTTACCCAAATCATCAATTCATCTGTATTACATGGGACATTCCCAAGTGCATGGAAGACTGCAATTGTAACCCCCATTTTCAAGTCAGGTGACCCTCTGACCATCAACAACTACCGCCCAATTAGCATCTTACCTGTAGTATCCAAGGTGGCTGAGAAGTGGGTGTCAGAACAGCTTGTCTCCTTCTTAAACAACAGTCCATTTCAACTTCATCCCATGCAGTTTGGCTTCAGGGCAAATTATTCAACCGAAACAGCCAACTGCTTTTTTATAGAAAATGTCAAAGCAATGGTTGACAAAGGAGGTGTTGTTGGTGCAGTATTTCTGGATTTACGCAAAGCCTTTGATACAGTCAACCATAAGGTCCTTCTGTCCAAACTGTCGGCTTTTAACTGCTCTCCATTAACACTCAGTTGGATTGAATCATACCTCACTGGTAGGCGTCAGCATGTTATCGTCAATAATCGACTCTCTCCAGCTCTAGACTTAAGCACCGGAGTACCACAAGGTTCAATACTTGGTCCACTTCTTTTTTCCCTATATATTAATGACCTGCCATCTGTCTGTCCTGATGTGGAAACACAGCTATATGCCGATGACACTGTGATATATGTGCATGCCAGCACAAAGCAAAAGGCTGCTGATAAACTGACCTCAGCTTTAGTGCTGATCACTAGCTGGCTACACCGCTCCTGTCTTCAGCTTAATGTCAACAAAACAGTTGGAATGTTTTTCACAAAAAGAAAATGCAACATTGTGTCAAATATAAGCATCTCAGGTGAACATATTAACATTGTGCCTCAGGTTAAGTACCTTGGAATCATTATTGACTCTAATTTAACATTCAAAACACAAGTCAAAAAAGTGACCCAAAGAGTCAAGTTTAGCCTAGCAAATTTTAAATACATAAGAAACACAATGACATTGAATTCTGCCAAATTATACATGAATGCCATGATCATGTCACATCTTACATACTGTCTCACAAGCTGGGGTCAAACTAACAGCTCCACACTGAAGCCACTAGCAACCCTGTACAAACAAACCCTCAAAGTACTGGACCAGAAACCTAACCGCTCCCATCACTGTACCATCCTCAACAAGCATAACATCCTGAGTTGGGAAGATTTAATAAAGTATAGGAACATCGTTCTGGTTTACAAAATCCTGCACAATACAGCCCCTCCACCTCTTAGCTCATTGGTTACTCAACGTAACAACACCAGACAGACCACTAGAAGCTCCACACGTGGCGACCTATCAGTCCCATTCAGGAAGAGTACTTTTGGTCAGTCATCATTCTCGGTCACAGCAATACAAAACTGGAACTCTCTACCCACTCAAATCAAAGACATACATACACATACCACCTTCACAGCTCACTTAAAAACATGGTTCACTGAGAACTACACCTGCACACACTAGTCTGTGTTAAGTATGGCGTGAGTGTTACATGTTGTGTTACATGTTGTGATCATGGATGTTGCCCCTCGTTTCTGTGATGTGATTGTGATGTGCTATATGTGACATGTACTGTATATAGTAACGTGTGTTGTTTATTGTTCTCTTTTATCCTCTTGCCTCCTTTTTATTTTATTTTATATATTTTCTTATAACTAATGCTGTTGATATATTGTAATTTTAAGGGTGTCTATTACCATCTGGCCGGGGACAACGGCTGGAAATTAGCCATGTCGGCTAAAGCTGCTCCATTTACTGTTTTTGTGACAGTTCATCGATGGGGACTGTCCACGACACTATAAATAAATAAACTAAACTAAACTAGTACTCAAAACGGAATGTCGAATACTTAAAACGTTTGTTGAAACTGATTACATCGAAATGTTTAGTTAACTGTGACTCAAAATCCCCAAGTTAGCATTTTGACTAAACATTAAAAAGCACTTTAACACTGACAATTTAAATGCAAATTACTGTTTTATTAAGTGACACACACATTACCAAACAATATATATAAATTATAGCAAATAACTAACTTTTAAATACAAAATAAATTAAACAGTGCGAAGGCCTTGACAAATATCCAGATATATTTTTTTAAAAGTATAAAATAATGTATGGGAAACAGTCCTTCAACTTGAAGCTGAACAGTAACAAATGTTTCAATGAACAGATTTAAAGTGCAGGATGTAAACCGAGAACATTGTGTGTGTGTGTGTGTGTGTGTGTGTGTGTGTGTGTGTGTGTGTGTGTGTGTGTGTGTGTGTGTGTGTGTGTGTGTGTGTGTGTGTGTGTGTGTGTGTGTGGAATATGTATTGTAAGGTATCAAAATGTATGTGAAAATGTTTTCCATCCTTTTTTAACATTTACAAACAAACAAACTTGAACAGTAACACATATTACAATGCATAGAGCAGATTTAAAGAGTGTGTGTGTGTGTGTGTGTGTGTGTGTGTGTGTGTGTGTGTGTGTGTGTGTGTGTGTGTGTGTGTGTGTGTGTGTGTGTGTGTGTGTGTGTGTGTGTGTGTGGGGCACAATGCCAGCGTCCAGCCACAAGGGAGTGTGGTGTGTGTGGGGCACAATGCCAGCGTCCAGCCACAAAGGAGTTTGGTGTGTATGTGTGTGTGGGGCACAACGCCAGCGTCCAGCCACAAGGGAGTGTGGTGTGTGTATGTGTGTGGGGCACAACGCCAGCGTCCAGCCACAAGGGAGTGTGGTGTGTGTGTGGGGCACAATGCCAGCGTCCAGCCACAAGGGAGTGTGGTGTGTGTGTGTGTGTGGGGCACAACGCCAGCGTCCAACCACAAGGGAGTGTGGTGTGTGTGGGGCACAATGCCAGCGTCCAGCCACAAAGGAGTGTGGTGTGTATGTGTGTGTGGGGCACAACGCCAGCGTCCAGCCACAAGGGAGTGTGGTGTGTGTATGTGTGTGGGGCACAACGCCAGCGTCCAGCCACAAGGGAGTGTGGTGTGTGTGTGGGGCACAATGCCAGCGTCCAGCCACAAGGGAGTGTGGTGTGTGTGTGTGTGTGTGTGTGTGTGTGTGTGTGTGTGTGTGTGTGTGGGGCACAACGCCAGCGTCCAACCACAAGGGAGTGTGGTGTGTGTGTGTGTGTGTGTGTGGGGGGGGGGGGGCACAACGCCAGCGTCCAGCCACAAGGGAGTGTGGTGTGTGTGTGTGTTATATTGTAGGATGACTACAATGTGAGAAGCTCATTTTTTAGGCTCAATACCCTGTGCCTCATGTTCCCCTCATCCAGGCCCATCAATACTTTCTGGATGAAGTCGAAAGTGTTTGCCAACTCTTTCCGGTAACTCAGATGGAGGGCATAGATCAGTGTGAAAAGATGGATGAATGCCTCAGCCAGTGTGGGGAGTTCCATAACTGTGTCCCCCTCTATGACAACAGAGATCTTCTCTGGGCAGAAGAGCGTGGCATTTGTCGACCTGGCACTGATCAGGAGAAGTCAGACCGCGACGTCATCTATTTCTGGATCCTCAGACTGCTCTACCTGATGACAAGAACAGATACACGTTACCTATTACCCCAAATTGCCTTAGCTATCTCAGAAATATGTTTGCTGAAAATACATCAGTGACATATCACATCAAATAACCTAATGTTTTGTGCATAACGTGGGTTTAAGGAAACGCCTATTCGCATTGCACCAGAAACGTCAGCCTCTAAAATAATCAATCAGTTGACATAAATTCTTTCTACAGAAAAAACATGTATAACCTTCATAAGGGTAGGATTTATTTTATCACTGTATTAGACTGTTACTATTAGCTAGTTGTACCTAATAAACTGGAAACTGAATATATATTTACAGTATAATCTCTCCCTACTACACATACAAAAATATATGGGGAACACTATAGAGATTATTTTGTATTGAACACTGATGCTGCAGGAAAGAAAGCCCTCTCTTGATTGTGTGTGTGTGTGTGTGTGTGTGTGTGTGTGTGTGTGTGTGTGTGTGTGCGTGCGTACGTGTGTGTGTGTGTGTGTGTGTGTGTGTGTGTGTGTGTGTGTGTGTGTGTGCGTGTGTGTGGCTATGTATGTATGTGTGTGTGTATGTATGTATGTGTGTGTCTGTGTGTGTGTGTGTGTGTGTGTGTGTGTGTGTGTGTGTGTGTGTGTGTGTGCGTGCGTGCGTGCGTGTGTGTGTGTGGCTATGTATGTATGTGTGTGTGTGTGTGTGTGTGTGTGTGTATTTCTGTGTGTGTGTGTGTGTGTATGTGTGTGTGTGTGTGTGTGTGTGTGTGTGTGTTGTGTGTGTGTGTGTGTGTGTGTGTGTGTATCTATGTGTGTGTATGTCTGTGCATGTGTGCTTTTCAAACATAATAATTCAGTGTGCATCGACATGAAAATAACAAAAAAGTTCATGCTGGACTCAAACCTGAGTCCCAACAGCAAAAAATACTCGGGCCATGCGCGTTACTGGTGCACCACGGATCTACACAAAGTATTACACCACCACACTTTAATGTCTTGGATGAACCTTGTTAAAAAGTTCCAGAAAGATGCAACCCGACCATCATTTATAATGTGAGCGAATGTATCTACAATTATAATTTACATATTATAGTAGGCATTTGGATAAAAGCGTCAGGTAAATGGAAGGTACGGTGGCCCTGAAGTGCAAGATACCACAGTATTTCAGAAAACACTACAGCATTTCACAAAACACCACAGCATTTCACAAAACACTACAGCATTTCACAAAACACCACAGCATTTCACAAAACACTACAGCATTTCACAAAACACTACAGCATTACAGAAAACGCCACAGCATTTCACAAAACACCACAGCATTTCACAAAACACCACAGCATTTCACAAAACACTACAGCATTTCACAAAACACTACAGCATTACAGAAAACGCCACAGCATTTCACAAAACGCCACAGCATTTCACAAAACACCACAGCATTTCACAAAACACCACAGCATTTCACATTGGACGGAAAGGGTATTCCTTTAGGGAGAACACTTCTTGTTTGTGATTGGACAGAGCCAGCCAGAGAAGCACTGCTGTGATTGGTTGTTTTTGCTGCCAGTCAAGAAATGACGCTTGTGATTAGCCCAACACATCAGCCGTTAGCTCAGCTGTTAGCACACACTCAGAGCTCACAGCTCCTCATATCTGTTCAGAAACTGGACAAAAGTTAAACATGTACAAACCACAGACTGTCTATGTCATGGTGAATACAGTCGCTGCTTTATTTATGTCTGTATGACGTTGTTGTGAGCGTGGACGGAGCAGCTACAGGTTAGTTTAGCCTGATGGATCCGATTCCGATTTACATGGAGATACGGCCCGCCCCCTCTCCAGCGTCTTGTTTGAATGACAGGAGTAAATACAGAATTAACGCTTTATTAACTCATGGTTTTTAAGGGGCTTATCTCCATGTAAATACTATGGTAGACCACCCAATATTCGCATCGCTCTAATCGCTCGAGTTTCACCGCGGCTGTCAGCTGTGTTTGCTCCTGTCAATGCTGTAATTCAAACAAGAGGCGCTGGAGAGGGGACGGGGCGTATCTCCATGTAAATCCTACAACAAAATGAACATATTTGACCGTGATTTAATTGTAATACACGTTTCAAAGTGTTTCAACCTCTCTGAAGAACCAGCACCTTACCGTGGTAGAGAGGTTTGTGTGCCCTGATGAACCTGGGGGCTGTGTTGTCTGGAACCTTGTGTTCCTGGTAGGGTCTCCCATGGCAAATTGGTCTCAGGCAAGGGGCCAGACTAAGATTGGTTCAAAAGACCTCATGAAAGGAAAAACAAGAAGTGAGGATACCCGGCCCGGAGGAAGCCTGGGGTCCCCTTCTGGAGCCAGGCCCAGAAGGAGGACTCGTCGGCGAGCGTCTGGTGGCCGGGCTTGCCACGGAGCCCGGCCGGGCCCAGCCCGAAAAGGCAACGTGGGCAACACCTCCGCTTCTCTGTCCCGCGGGCCCACCACCTACGGGAAACATCGATGGGGTCGGGTGCGCTGCCAGACGGGTGGCAGTGAAAGCGGAGGGTCTCGACGGACCAGACCCGGGCGGCAGAAGCTGGCTTTGGGGACGTGGAACGTCACCTCTCTGGGGGGGAAGGAGCCGGAGCTTGTGCGGGAGGTGGAGCGGTACCAGTTGGATCTGGTTGGGCTCACCTCTACGCACAGCGTCGGCTCTGGAACCTTACTTCTGGATAGGGGTTGGACTCTATTCTTCTCCGGAGTTGCTCAAGGTGTGAGGCGCCGGGCGGGTGTGGGGATACTCACAAGTCCCCGGTTAGGTGCTTCGTTGTTGGAGTTTACCCCAGTGGACGAGAGGGTCGCCTCCCTACGCCTGCGGGTTATGGGGGGGAAAACTCTGACTGTTGTGTGTGCTTATGGACCCAACAGCAGTTCAGAGTATTCGGCCTTCTTGGAGACCCTGAAAAGAGTCCTGTATGGGGCTCCTGAAGGGGACTCCTTAGTCTTGCTGGAAGACTTCAACGCACATGTGGGCAATGATGGAGACACTTGGAGGGGCGTGATTGGGAGGAACGGCCCCCCTGATCTGAACCGGAGTGGTGGTTTGTTACTGGACTTCTGTGCTAGTCATGGATTGGCCATAACAAACACCATGTTCGAACATAAGGATGCTCATAAGTGTACGTGGTACCAGAGCACCCTAGGCAGAAGGTCCATGATCGATTTCGTTATCGTATCATCGGACCTGAGGCCGTATGTTTTGGACACTCGGGTAAAGAGAGGGGCGGAGTTGTCAACTGATCACCATCTGGTGGTGAGTTGGGTCGAGTGGCGGGGGAAGCCTCTGGATAGACCTGGTAAGCCCAAACGTGTAGTTCGGGTGAACTGGGAACGTCTGGAGGATGCCCAAGTTCAGGAGGCCTTCAACTCACACCTCCGGCGGAGCTTTTCGGGCATTCCTGTGGAGGTTGGGGACATTGAACCAGAGTGGTCGGTGTTCAAAGCCTCTATTGCCGAAGCCGCGGTGGGGAGCTGTGGTCTCAAGGTCTTAGGTGCCTCAAGGGGCGGTAACCCTCGAACCTCCTGGTGGACACCGGTGGTCAGGGAAGCCGTCCGACTGAAGAAGGAGGCCTTCAGGGATTTGTTATCCCGGGGGACTCCCGAAGCAGTTGCAAGGTACCGACAGGCCCGAAGGGCAGCAGCCTCATCCGTGGCCGAGGCAAAGCAGCGGGTGTGGGAGAAGTTCGGAGAAGACATGGAGAAGGACTTTCGGGCGGCACCAAAGTTGTTCTGGAAAACTGTCCGACACCTCAGGAGGGGGAAGCAGGGAACCATCCAAGCTGTGTACAGTAAGGATGGGACGTTGTTGACCTCAACTGATGGAGTGTTGGGACGTTGGAAGGAACACTTTGAGGAACTCCTGAACCCGACAACTCCGCCCTCTATGTTAGAGGCAGAGCTGGAGTATGACGGGGGATCAACGCCAATCTCCCGGGGGGAGGTCACTGAGGTCGTCAAACAACTCCACAGTGGCAAAGCCCCGGGGGTGGATGAGATCCGCCCGGAAATGCTGAAGGCTCTGGGTGTTGAGGGACTGTCATGGTTGACACGTCTCATCAACGTTGCGTGGAAGTCGGAAACGGTACCGAAGGAGTGGCAGACCGGGGTGGTGGTCCCCCTTTTCAAAAAGGGGGATCAGAGGGTGTGTGCCAATTACAGAGGCATCACACTACTCAGCCTCCCCGGGAAAGTTTACTCCAAGGTACTCGAAAGGAGGGTCAGGCCGATTGTCGAACCTCAGATTGAGGAGGAACAATGCGGATTCCGTCCTGGTCGTGGAACGACGGATCAGCTTTTTACTCTCGCAAGGATCCTGGAGGGGGCCTGGGAGTACGCTTATCCGGTCTACATGTGTTTTGTAGACTTGGAGAAGGCGTATGACCGGGTTCCCAGGGAGTTACTGTGGGAGGTGCTGCGGGAGTATGGGGTGAGGGGGTCTCTACTCAGGGCCATCCAATCTCTGTACTCCCAAAGCGAGAGCTGTGTCCGGGTCCTCGGCAGTAAGTCGGACCCATTTCCGGTGAGGGTTGGCCTCCGCCAGGGCTGCGCTTTGTCACCAATCCTGTTTGTAATATACATGGATCGGATTTCGAGGCGTAGTCGTGGGGGGGGGGGGGTCTGCAGTTCGGTGGACTAAGGATTGCACCACTGCTTTTTGCAGATGATGTGGTTCTGATGGCTTCATCGGTCTGCGACCTTCAGCACTCACTGGATCGGTTCGCAACCGAGTGTGAAGCGGCTGGGATGAGGATCAGCACCTCCAAATCTGAGGCCATGGTTCTCAGCAGGAAACCGATGGACTGTCCACTCCAAGTAGGGAATGAGTCCTTACCCCAAGTGAAGGAGTTCAAGTATCTCGGGGTCTTGTTCTCGAGTGAGGGATCAATGGAGCGTGAGATGGGCCGGAGAATCGGAGCAGCGGGAGCGGTATTGCAGTCGCTTTACCGCACCGTTGTGACGAAAAGGGAGCTGAGCCGGAAGGGAAAGCTCTCTGTCTACCGGGCCATTTTCGTTCCTACCCTCACCTATGGTCATGAAGGATGGGTCATGACCGAAAGAACGAGATCGCGGATACAAGCGGCCGAGATGGGTTTCCTCCGCCGGGTGGCTGGTGTCTCCCTTAGGGATAAGGTGAGAAGTTCAGTCATCAGGGAGGGACTCGGAGTTGAGCCGCTCCTCCTTCGCGTCGAAAGAAGCCAGTTGAGGTGGTTCGGGCACCTAGTTAGGATGCCACCTGGGCGCCTCCCTAGGGAGGTGTTCCAGGCACGTCCAGCTGGGAAGAGACCAAGGGGTAGACCTAGGACCAGGTGGAGGGATTATATCTCTTCGCTGGCCTGGGAGCGCCTTGGGATCCCCCAGTCAGAGCTGGTTGATGTCGCCAGGGAAAAGAAAGTTTGGGGCTCTCTGCTGGAACTGCTACCCCCGCGACCCGACCACGGATAAGCGGGAGAAGATGGATGGATGGATGGTTTCAAAGTGATGCCGAAGTAACTACATACTGATAGCAGTTAGTAAAAACCATGAATTAACGCTTTGACAAGTCTGCAAACGTCTTGTTTGCAGACTTGTCAAAGCGTTAATTCATGGTTTTATTCATGGCAGGCGAAAATCTTTTAAAATGCGTGTTTTCTGAATCGGATTCATCAGGCTAAACTAACCTGTAGCTGCTCCGTCCACACAACAACATCATACAGACATAAATAAAGCAGCGACTGTATTCGCCATGACATAGACAGTCTGTGGTTTGTACATGTTTAACTTTTGTCCAGTTTCTGAACAGATATGAGGAGCTGTGAGATCTGAGTGTGTGCTAACAGCTGATGTGTTGGGACCATACGTTGTGGGACCATGGTTGGGACATATTTCGCTGTCGGGTGTTGACCAATCACGAAGCGTCATTTCTTGACTGGCAGCAAAAACAACCAATCACAGCAGTGCTTCTCTGGCTGGCTCTGTCCAATCACAAACAAGAAGTGTTCTCCCTAAAGGAATACCCTTTCCGTCCAATGTGAAATGCTGCGGCGTTTTCTGAAATGCTGCGGTGTTTTGTGAAATGCTGCGGTGTTTTGTGAAATGCTGCGGTGTTTTGTGAAATGCTGTAGTGTTTTGTGAAATGCTGTGGTGTTTTGTGAAATGCTGTGGTGTTTTGTGAAATGCTGTGGTGTTTTCTGAAATGCTGCGGCGTTTTCTGAAATGCTGTAGTGTTTTGTGAAATGCTGTGATGTTTTCTGAAATGCTGCGGCGTTTTGTGAAATGCTGTGGTGTTTTGTGAAATGCTGTGGTGTTTTGTGAAATGCTGTGGTGTTTTCTGAAATGCTGTGGTGTTTTCTGAAATGCTGCGGCGTTTTCTGAAATGCTGTAGTGTTTTGTGAAATGCTGTAGTGTTTTGTGAAATGCTGTGGTGTTTTCTGAAATGCTGCGGCGTTTTCTGAAATGCTGTAGTGTTTTCTGAAATGCTGTAGTGTTTTGTGAAATGCTGTAGTGTTTTGTGAAATGCTGTGGCGTTTTGTGAAATGCTGTGGTGTTTTCTGAAATGCTGCGGCGTTTTCTGAAATGCTGTAGTGTTTTGTGAAATGCTGTGGTGTTTTGTGAAATGCTGTAGTGTTTTGTGAAATGCTGTGGTGTTTTGTGAAATGCTGTGGTGTTTTCTGAAATGCTGTGGTGTTTTCTGAAATGCTGTGGTGTCTTGCACTTCAGGGCCACCGTAGGAATGTCATGTAATGTAATTGACGTGAGTGTTTTGAACACACTTATTTAATTTATGATTCTCCATAAGGTGCCATGTTGAGTTGTGGCGCACTCATAACGCGCAGGACTTGATTTTTGCTGTTGGGACTCGGGTTTGAGTCCAGCATGAACTTTTTTGTTATCTTCATTTCGATGAACACTGAATTATTATGTTTGAATAGAGGATTCCTAATATTGTTGGCCGAGACCAACATTAATGACCCATCAGCATTGTAAAGTCTACCTGCACATGCAGCAATGACATTTCTGCTGCTATCTTTGCAAAACGAGTTAACAGTCACATCTTATCTGGATGAGTGCTGCAGAATACTGTTTATATAAAGGGATACATGTGTGTGTAGTCTTTCATATTAAACATGAACGCTGGTAGATAGCCACAGAAGTCATAACACAGTTTAAACTGGGCGGGTCCCATTTTTCCCTGGGTGGATCTTTACCTGACAGTTCACAGCTGAAGACTTCTCCACGCTGCTTTCAAACTGTGAGTAAACAACGTGTGCTTCACTTGGAGGCTGTCTGAAGGTGTACACAGGTCTCAGATGGACTTAGTATCACATTAGGAACGATATTCAGTGATACACCGGGCAACAATAGCTGGTTTTAAGGATTTATTCGAGCGGATTACCACAGTTGAAGACTTCTTCAAGCTGCTTTCAAACTGTGAGTAAACAACGTGTGCTTCACTTGGAGGCTGTCTGAAGGTGTACACAGGTCTCAGATGGACTTGGTATCACATTAAGAACGATATTCAGTAATAAGTCTGGCAACAATAGCTGGTTTAAATGAGTTATTGGAGCTTGCAACGTTTTGAACAGACATTCCCCAGTCAACTCGTTTTTCTTTTTGTAGTCCCCGCTATTCGCGTCCGGATATCTCCATCGTAACCACAACCTCACACACTGGTACTGAATGTGTATCAAAGTCTTCCTACCGAGCCAAATATACCAAAAGATTTATGTAAACGACAGAAGAAGCGATCGAAATGTGTATTTCAGTCGAAGGCCACGCCCCCCACCTCTGTAAACCAGTTGATCGGACTGCGGTCAAGCCAGCCACCACTTGGGAAAATACAGTCAAGCCAGCCCGCACGTGATATTGGGGTGCGCGAATATTAGAAGCATTACGGTAAAATCCCAGCGCTTACTCGGTCAATAACAAAAGCACCTATAAAAACAAACCAAACATATTAAATTAAGAAATATGTACTATATAATGTGATCAATAATTATTTAAAACAAACTACGTATAACTACCACGAGTACATGTAAAATGTAAGGAGTTTCAAAATAAAAGTCCTTTGAAATCTCATATTGAAATCTCATATGAGCTATCAGCCCTGTGTTTAGATAAGAATAAAACGAAATCTCTCCCTGATCCAAGACTCATCTCACTGCAGGGTGATAGAAGGACACCCCATCTACTCACCCAGAAAAAAATCAGGACATTCTGATGTGGAGTTTCAAAATAAAAGACCTTTGAAATCCCATATATGAGCTATCAGCCCTGTGTTTAGATAAGAATAAAACGAAATCTCTTCCTGATCCAAGACTCATCTCACTGCAGGGTGATAGAAGGACACCCCATCTACTCACCCAGAGAAAATCAGGACATTCTGATGTGGAGTTTCAAAATAAAAGACCTTTGAAATCCCATATATGAGCTATCAGCCCCGTGTTTAGATAAGAATAAAACTAAATCTCTCCCTGATCCAAGACTCATCTCACTGCAGGGTGATAGGACACCCCATCTACTCATCCAGAAAAAATCAGGACATTCTGATGTTGAGTTTCAAAATGGATGGATGGATGGATACTTTATTCATCCCAAGTTGGGAAATTGGGTTGTCACAGCAGCATGGACTCATTGTACAGAATCAAAATAATCTTTAAATAGAAGAAAAAAAAGAAATAGAATAAATCTGAGCTTCTATAGGCTAAGACTGTCGGGGGACGCATTGCTTCTTCCTTCATCAGAATGTCCTGATTTTTTCTGGGTGAGTAGATGGGATGTCCTTCTATCACTCTGCAGTGAGATGAGTCTTGCATCAGGGAGAGATTTCGTTTTATTCTTATCTAAACACAGGGCTGATAGCTCATATATGGGATTTCAAAGGTATTTTATTTTGAAACTCCACATCAGAATGTCCTGATTTTTTCTGGGTGAGTAGATGGGGTGTCCTTCTATCACCCTGCAGTGAGATGAGTCTTGTATCAGGGAGAGATTTCGTTTTATTCTTATCTAAACACAGGGCTGATAGCTCATATATGGGATTTCAAAGGTCTTTTATTTTGAAACTCCACATCAGAATGTCCTGATTTTTTCTGGGTGAGTAGATGGGGTGTCCTTCTATCACCCTGCAGTGAGATGGGTCTTGCATCAGGGAGAGATTTCGTGTTATTCTTATCTAAACACAGGGCTGATAGCTCATATATGGGATTTCAAAGGTCTTTTATTTTGAAACTCCACATCAGAATGTCCTGATTTTTTATGGGTGAGTAGATGGGGTGTCCTTCTATCACCCTGCAGTGAGATGAGTCTTGGATCAGGGAGAGATTTCGTTTTATTCTTATCTAAACACAGGGCTGATGGCTCATATATGAGATTTCAATATGAGATTTCAAAGGACTTTTATTTTGAAACTCCTTACATTTTACATTTACTCGTGGTAGTTACACGTAGTTTGTTTTAAATAATTATTGATCACATTATATAGTACATATTTCTTAATTTAATATGTTTGGTTTGTTTTTATAGGTGCTTTTGTTATTGACCGAGTAAGCGCTGGGATTTTACCGTAATGCTTCTAATATTCGCGCACCCCAATATCACGTGCGGGCTGGCTTGACTGTGTTTTCCCAAGTGGAGGCTGGCTTGACCGCAGTTTGATCGGGGAACCAGTTAATCCGGAACAGTGGCTGTAATATCTCCCGGTCCAACGAAAATCACGTCAGCTGGTCCCAATTGTTATCTGTGTTGGTTATTCTCGCATCCAGGAGAGAAGCTTTAAAAGGGAGACTAATTGAGTCTCTGTGAAAGTTCAAATGGGTACTTTAATTAAAAATATGGCGTGGTAATGTTACAAACAGGAGAATGATCAGACAGAAAAGCAGCTGTCGTCTGGCTCTCGCTAGCGGAGTAAAGAGACCGAACCGAACCCCTCTGGTGCAGCTTGTTATATATCCTCTGCTGGCTCCTCCCTGCGGGCCGGCTCTCCACGTTTTAATGTCCGTTGTTACCATATCAGAGGATACAGACATTGTACATTCAATATATATCTAAACACGCCTTTTCTCCACATTCTAAACGCTGTAATCAATACTCCAAAAAATACAGGAAATACTTCACGGCAGTTTGGTTTCCGGTCGTTCCGGATGTTGTCACATGCTACCCACATCTGTAAACAATAACGTACTCAAATAAACTGTACCTTCATTTAATATTCAACAATAATAATATATCTCGACGTCTATAGTTGTAGTGTTGAAATCAGTAAGGCAAGGCAAGGCAAGTTTATTTATATAGCACTTTTCAACACAAGGCCATTCAAAGTGCTTTACAAAAAATTAAAAACATTAAGAAAATGGCATTTAAAATCAGTCATTAAAAAGAAAAGCTAATAAAATAAACATAAAAAGAAAAAATACATGGATAAAAGTTAAAGTGCAGTCTAAGATATGAATAGTTCAATTAAAAGCAGCGACAAAAAGAAAAGTCTTCAGCCTGGATTTAAAAGTAGTAAGAGTTGCAGCGGACCTGCAGGTTTCTGGGAGTTTGTTCCAGATATTTGGAGCATAATAACTGAACGCTGCTTTACCATGTTTAGTTCTGACTCTGGGGACAGAAAGCTGACCAGTCCCTGAAGACCTGAGAGATCTGGATGGTTCATAATTTAGCAGGAGGTCAGAAATGTATTTTGGGCCTAAACCATTCAGTGCTTTATAAACCAGCAGCAGTATTTTGAAATCTATTCTTTGACACACAGGAAGCCAGTGTAAAGACTTAAGAACAGGAGTGATGTGATCCACTTTCTTAGTGTTAGTGAGGACTCGAGCAGCAGCGTTCTGAATCAGCTGCAGCTTTCTAATAGATTTTTTAGTGAGACCTGTGAAGACACCATTGCAGTAGTCCAGTCTACTGAAGATAAAAGCATGGACACGTTTTTCCAAATCCTGCTCTGACATTAGTCTTTAGTCAGTAGGTTTCGGTGTGCAACGTCATATCATATCGCTGCTAAATTCACCTCTATAGTAAATGGTATGTTAGCCTCATGCTAAATGCCAACCGGAGATGAAAGATTTTCAGAATAAAAGCTTAACAACTGGTTGTGCACAAGAACTTCTCGTTTTTCAGTATAAAACAGCATTTAAACCAAGCGGCAAACTCTGGGGAACAGCCGGGAAGCCAATACGGAAGTGCCACACACTGCAGTTCATACATGGGCCGCTAGGGACTGGCTGCAGAAAGGAGCAATTTCCATAGACCCCCATGTTAAAATGCCCAACTTTACAGCAGAAAAAAACATGTTTCTACCCATGGATGCAATAAATATTATTATCGATATAATTAGATTCCACCTTCATGATTATGAATCTGTGAGTGAATTGTTTTCTAACACGACCCTTTTTATTTATATTAGGTCTTAAAGTTTGTGCATAAATTAGGGCGTGGTCACGTTGATGGAAACGTACATGCCTCACTGTCAGCTAACAGCAACTTGTCCACTCTGCTAGGCTACAACCATAGAGGCTACAACGTTAGTTAGTCATAGTACTGTACTTAACCCTTTAGCTTTAGCCGTGTTCGTGGTGATTGTGCCTTTTAGGGAATATTGTTACAAATACCAGACAATTAAAATGTCGTGCTGTGCGCTTGAATGTACTAACAGAACTTCCAAGAAGTCTAAAATGATAATATTATACATGTTAACCCCGTTCGCAGGTGTTTGTGTGCTTGGTAGCTTAGCTTGTTACTTATTAGCCAGCTAAGAACGTAGGCTAACCCTTATATGCATACATATACATTTTAGTTTATGATTCAGCCTTGGGTAAGACTTTTATAGTCTATGGCTATGATGCCCATAATGCTAAACGGGAGCTAATGTTAATAGGGGACCCAATTATCCCAGTGGTGGCCGCCGTAGCTAACGGAGCCGCAGGGGGCTAGCTCCAGCCGGCGTCCCGGAGCTAGTCCACTGCAGCTCCGTTAGATCCGGGCGGTGGAGTCCGTCTTTGTGTGTGTGAATGACAAGCATTAAGAATAACAAAATATAGCTAATTCTCTTGCAGATTGTCTCATTTGATTATGAATGTAACGTTTATATAGGGGAACTACACTGTTAGCAGTAACTTGGTATGCATGTATTTCATGTTAGCTTAGCTTCTTAGCCTGAGCTAGCTCTATTTACTTCCAGTTCGGAGGCAGCAGGTCCCGCCTCGGCTCAGCCTCTTTGCCCTTATTTGGAGCAGGCGGGATTAGACTCTGACGTCACAGTCGAGCCGTTAGTGGCCGACTCCGCCTACTAAGGGCTTCACGGCAACCCTGCAAAATCCTATGGGTGACATCACGGACACTACATCCATTTATATATACAGTCTATGATTTAAACTGACGGTATGTTTAAAATACTTTATGCCATTAAAAACATTGATTTTAATTTCTAACAACAGTCATCTAATTTCAAACTACATATTCCTTGAATACGATTATCTGTCTCAATTAAATTGAATTATTATACACCTTAAAACGATGTGATAAGGATCTGTGTGTCTTATACACAGTAAAAACCTGTGGTTCTGTGCAGATGTTATTCTGACCGACTATATTTCCTGTATGGAAGGCCATGGCATCCTCAGAGTGTTCACATTTGAATAATATAGAATAAAAAACAACCTTTCCATTGCTTTGCTTTTTTAAATAACAGTTCGTTATGAGCCCCAGTTATTGACTTAACTTAACATTAAATAACATACGCTATACCTTATTTATATTGAATTATTTTAGTAATCTCATGATTTGATCAAATGAAAGAAGTATTTCAAAAATGTTAGAAAACCAAATAATGTAGAATAAATAGAAAATTATATTTTCCTTATTGTTCACAAATCTTAATCATAAAATTGCTTCTTACTTCTCGCAGCTGAAAAACACTTTCTCTTTTATTGTCTGATATTCCTTATTAAACCATCTTATACTAAATTAATAACATACATTTTAAATAGTTTTGCCAGGATGTGTTTGGTCCTTGTGCCATGCCTAATGTACTTCTTTGCATTATATACACAGTCACAAATATATATTTAAAATCTCAAAGCCGGGTGTTTTTCAGAATGTTTAGCTCTAAATTGAACTCATTTTCCACCTCCTTCTCTGCACTCATTGCAGGATTATCAGACACTGCTATGTGTGATTTGTTGTTATTTTAGACACACTCTTTCTCTTTGTGTTCTTCCCCTTCAACAGCAAGCTGGCAGCATTTGCAGCAGCAACAGCATTTTGCGGTACAAGCACCAACCAATTTGTCCCAGGGTTCCAGGGAGTGGGCCCACAGAGGGAGGAAGTCCCAGGATCGCAGGGCTGCAGGCAGGCACCGGGGATTCCTTTTCTGCAGCGCGTTAATCACTACGATGAGGATCAGCATGGCGACCAGAGGAACACCCACACCCACCATCACCTTCCAGCCGGCCAGAGACAGGCTGAAGATGAAGAGCGGTAAAATTAAGAAGAAGCTGATGATGTAGACGGCAGCAAACCAGCGGTAGGTGGCGGTGATGTTTCCCAGGCTTTTTGCCAGCCGGATAGGGATTCGGGTGAAGGGGATTGGATACCACAGAAGGATGCCAGAGATGTTGAACAGGAAGTGTACGAGGGCAATCTGGAAATAACATCAACTCTGTGAAAACAGGCTCCCTCTACCTAATAGTTCTTGTATCTCCCAAAATGCTAAATAAATTCAACACATATTTAAATGTACTTGTGGTGTATGTGTTCATGTGTTCTTGTGCAAGTGACTGACCTGTAGAGAATTTGCCAGTGTCTCTCCAGGACTAGCCATAGCTGCCAGGATGGCTGTGGTGGTTGTACCAATATTTGAACCCAGACACAATGGGTATGCTCTCTCTATGCTGATGACACCAATACCTATTCAAATAAACAGGAATTAAAACACATAATTACACTCCCTATCTTCAACTACCATCATCCCTGCATAACCAGGAAAGCAGTTAGTCAAGGTAGATTGTTTTACTAAGAAGAAAAGATTGACAGGAATTTTAAGTAAAAACAGCATTTAAAATAAATGAAAAACACAAATAGAGATGAATGAAATGGATGAATGACCTCACCGACAAGTGGAGTGATAGCAGAAGTGAAAACAGAGCTGCTCTGCACAATGAATGTCATTCCAGCTCCGACAAAAATGGCAATGTAACCTGTGACCCAGCCGAATGGAAATGGGAAATCTGCACACACAAACAGACACACAACATGCACGTGTTACTAACCAACACATTCCCATTAATTTCTCTGCACTTGAGTGTGCAGCGCTGCCACTCACCGGTGTTGAGGATCTTCTTGATGACTGAGGCCACCTGTCCCTTCAGCATGGAGTTGAGCAGCTTGACGATGAGTATCAGGCAGAAGCAGAGCACCAGCAGAGAGAGCGCGAGCAGGATCAGACCCACCGCCAGGTCCGGCAGATTCACATTCACAAAGATATGCTTACCTGAGGACAAACAAAAACACATGCATCAACGATGGCTGGTATCCTTCATGTTTTAAAGCTGCATGTATGTCTTTTGTATGGCCTACTGAAACAACAAGAAAACATTGTCAATGATTATGTGTTCTAAGGATACGCCTTATCTGTTTCTGCTGGTGGAAATGGGGTCAAGACAATTGTATGTAAATTAAAAAAGTTTCACTAAAAGATGTATGATCTTACAGTAACAGTAGTGGCTGTGCTTTGTTTTAAACATGTTTGCAACGTCATGTAGAATTAAGCCAATTTTTCACGGTGAGAATAATATACATTAATTTAATCGAGAGATTACAGAAAATAGAGTGGAAACTGTCACAACCCTGTCTCCTAAAAATTACGTTCCCACAGAACTAAACTGCATTCTCAATTACGTTTAGCTAGAAACGTATTTTCTCCCACGTTACGTTTCTTATGAACGTATCTCAAATACGTTTATTTTCTACATATCTTTGCCATTTATTGTCTTGCTTATAATAATGATAATAGTCATTTATAAACATAATTTTAGAGCACACATTTGAAATCAGTAGGCGAGGCTAACCCTAACCCTTTTTATTTATTTGTTTTTATTTTAAATCGTATAATGTCGGACTTTTTTTCCCGTCTGTGAGGAAAAGAAATGGGGTTTAGAGCCTCAAAATACTGAAATCTGTATTTTTGAAAATCTTTTTTTCCTTCTAATTTGTTATTCTTTTCTAAATAACACACTGTTATTTACTCAACAATAACACACAATTATCCTTGTTTTTATTTATTCGTTTAATTCTATAATCTTGGGCAAAAGCATGCTAAAAATAGCATGCTTTTTAGCCGTAAATAAAGTCACCGGAAACAGACGTAGGCCTATAAGGGACATTTCTAACGATATACACCACCAGCGCCATATAGATAGATTATATATTAGAATATATGGCTCTGCACAACACAAACCCACTGAACAGATTACCCAAAATCCTCAGCTTGAAGCTCGTTGATTGGATGTTTTAGCCGCAATGCATGTTGGGATATGATGTTAATGTGATATGTTATCCGAAAACATTTAAAAAAATAAAAATAATACTTTATTCCGAGTGTTCTTGCTTTTCTCTTTGGAAGTCATCACATAACGGCATTGTAATACACGGTTCGGCTGCATTAAATATTACATATCTGCCGTAGTTCTTTATTTATAGAGCCCTGATGAGAAGACTTCTGGACAAACTTGAAGAACTGCCACCAAAACTGAATATGTGACGCGAATCATAAATATATCAACAATTAAACAACATCTTGCATTTCTTTTCACAAAATACGTCTCCTTGCAGTATCAATAGTAATTTGGCTGACTTGTATATTTGATCCAATTGGTAGATAGGTTATATTTACACCATAACGGTGCACAGCTTATAGAAAAGGACTTGTAGTTTTTAAAGATACTGATTTTCTTTGAATATAAGAATGTAAATACTGAGTTGAGAGAATAGTCAGGGGATTTGGGTGATGGGAGACACATCTATGGAATCACAATTTCAATAGCTTACCATTAAATGACGGATATACCTTTCTGTCTGTGATGTTTTACAAATCAGATATTAATGTGTAGAAGTAAAACATGAGAAATAGTATAGCAATATCCTGTAAAATGATGTAAAAACATGAATAAAACTAAATATCTTCAGATGTTATACATACATAAGTGTCCTACACTAATAATACAAAGTTATTATTAGTATGCAGTGTGTAACTTGTGTGCACCGCCTAGTGGTTAAAGCACGTTATTGAATTATTTTTGTTGAATAATGTTATTTTTGTTGAATAATGTTATTTGATGAAAAAAATATTAAGAGTAGGCTACATACTTTCATAGGGTGAAAGTAGAAGGTCAATGATAGAAATATAGAATATAAAAAACCACAAGATACTGTAAGTGATCTCTACAATAAAACAGTTTAGTGCTGGATGTACAAAGATATTAATATGAGGATGTGCAAAACAGACAAACTAATTAACCTTTATTAACACATTAAAGAATACTTTAGGTTAAGGTCTTCTTTCAAATAAGAAAAAAATCTTTGGGGGTATCTATCTACAGATAAATATTAAGCCTGACAAAGTAATTAACGTCTAATATATTGCTTTCCTGCTATGTTAACTATGTTGAAGCACTTATTTTAACTGATATTATACACATTAATTATACTCTTATGTATGTAGTATAGTATAAGAAATGTGCAGAATTTTACAGTTTAATGGTGGAGGTATGTATACACACATATTGATAGATGTCTTGTAATGCACTGTTGAGGAATCTGTGACCCACGTTTTTCATTCATTGCATAACTACACCGTAATTGTGTATATGATACGTCAATAAACCTTAGAAAATCTTGAAAGGGATGTTCAAAATAGCCATTATATAATTAACTATTAGTAGAGAATAACGAGTATTATAAAACGGACAAGTCAAATCAAGCAATCTGATTGGTCCTTAGCCGTGATATACTGAGCGTATACCACGGGTAGAATTGTAAGTTACTTTTCACAACAAGTCAGTATCCCTCCGCGTCTGAGAAAAACAGTATACCGTTGGGCTGAAAAGCAAACTGCCTGCAGTTTGCTTTTCATACTGGAACAAGAAAGCAGCGGAGAAGTAACGGGGCAGAAACCCTCCTTTTTACGCAGCGGTCCAGACATAGACATCAAACGGCAAAACATATTCAGTGTGCAGTTCCTTTGGCATTAGGGCAGGGATATCTAGATACTTTCCAAGGTTTGACATAATGAATTGTGCTACTTTTAAAGCAAGCAACGATGTTTTCAAATCTGTAATCAAAGAGGTCCGCAAAAACACTATCGACCAATCAGATTGCTTGATTTGACTTGCAGTTTTATAAATATATTTACATTTCTTCCGTTACGGAACAAACTTACAAAGCATAAAATGGAAACATTTAACATTAACTTCGACCTCCGGGGGGGTCTTACTATGGAGGAGTGGATTGAGGAGTGCCTATCTCCAGAAAGCACCTAAACGACGACATGCAGAGCTACGTGAAGAGCAGGTAGACCAACTGGAAAAGTAGCACCATTCAAAAGCTTTCTGATGCGGGTCTTGAAACAACAGGGACTATTTTATTTTGAACATCATTATTTACTAATAAAAACTATTTAAATTAGAGTGTGTATTTTTTTTTCATATTGCCACACTTGGTAACCGTTTTATAAAAGCAATAGCTCACTTCAGGCCGTGATATATGCTCATTATATCACAGCCTGTCGTGAGCTATTGCTTAAATGAATATACTTTATAGAGATCTGCAGATAAATGTTTAGTCTTCTCAAGCGCCAAATATCTCTCCTGATTGTTGGCACTTGACAATCACCTTTCCCTGAATTCCCTTTTAAAACTACAATTCCCAGTAGAGACGTGCCATAGAGAACATGTTGCGAAACACAATAGCCAGCATGTGTAGTTCTCGGGGGGCGTTCGAGTCCAGTTTTGAATAGTCTGCTGTGGTTTCGTTCCATTTCAAAGAGCTTGACGCTCGGCGTAACCTTGGCGCACTGCCACTCCAACATCCAATCCCAGAGCTTGAAGATTAATCACGGGGTTTGTCAACGGGACTGTAGTCCCAAACGATAGCTGGGGATTATGGGTAGTGTAGTGTCTTCGGCCATCCTAAACTGAATTTTTTTTCGGATAACAACACCACATCTGGAGTCACAGAGATCTTCTGTTACTGTCCTTTCTTCTTAGAGGAAGTACAGAAACAAGTAACTCTGGATTTGTTTTAATGTTTGAGGTGCAATAAACGACACAGCAGATTTTTGGAATGTTAAAACTATTATTTTCTGTCTCGCTCATGAGAGTAACAGCTGGCAAAATTACAGCCTCGCCTACTGATTTCAAATGTATGCTCTAAAATGATATTTATAAATGACTATTATCGTTATTATAAGCAAGACAATAAATGGCAAAGATATGTAGAAAATAAATGTATTTAAGATACGTTCATAAGAAACGTAACGTGGGAGAAAATATGTTTCTAGAAGATATGTAGAAAATAAACGTGTTTGAGATACGTTCATAACTAACGTAACGTGGGAGAAAATACATTTCTCGCTAAACGTAATTGAGAATGCAGTTTAGTTATGTGGGAACGTAATTTTTAGGAGACAGGGTTGACTGTCAAAACTGCTCTTACATTTCTGGAGATTGCACGTTTCAGAAACGTTCTTCAGTGTGATGGTGTAGTTGCCATCGACCCAGCACAGGGACGGAGACGTGCAGTTATCTGGACCAGGAACCGTGACGTTCATTAAGGACTGAAACAAATTGGCAGTTTGACAATAAAGTTTTTGATCTTCTAAATGTTTTTGAATATTTGATATGGAGCTGAAATGTTTTGGTCTTACTGTATTGGTGAAGGTATGGCACCATTTCTTGATGAGACTCTTATTCCTGGCTGCTGGGTCTCCGGTGGCAATCCCATTGATGACGGACTTGTCCAACTAGGTTGAAGGGAAAAATAAAGAAGTAGATCAAAACCATGACAAATACGAACTTTAAGGAACTGTTTAGTCTTTGTTAACCAAACTTGTTTTCTTCCTATGGCGTAGTTACACCCCTAAAGTGTTAAGTAGTTGCCTCCCCAACACTGACATAATGTGATTGGTTTATGAGAGGTTCAGTGGACCACGTACAGTAGATAACTTCTGTATCTGCCCAACTATGATACTGTTAAAGATTGTCCACAAAGCTTTTTTTATAATTGTTAAATTGTTGGTAAAAATTGCTGTTTTCAGCCTCTCCAATATGGAAATGATCTTCTTTTCTTTATTTTATACCATAACAAAGTAGATATATTTCAGTGTTGGACTTGAAAAAACACATTAACAGACATCAACTTGGACTTTGAGAAATTAGAAGGAGAGTGTTTCACTACTTTCTGCAAATGTATACATTATGAAATGATTGTACGATATTTCCAGACACTTCCAACAGCTCATAACAATAGCATTACTGCTTAGTGAAGATAGCATTTAGATGCGCAGCTCCTCTGTCTTGGAACAGTCTGCAAATTAAATGGAAACTGAGCAATCTGGTGCCACTAAATGTTTTTAAAGCTCGGTTGGATGCTACACAATCGGATGCTGTTGGTACCTGTTCATGTGAATAAATTGTAATCCCTGTAATGATGCTGTATGATGTCCTTTTTGTTGTTCTGTTGTTTTATGTTTATGTTTCATGTGGAACCCACTTGAGGTCTCCCTTGAAAAAGATATCAATGATCTCAAGGGACTCACCTGGATAAATAAAGGTTTGAAATTAAATGAAAACGGCTGCTTATTCAAATTCAAACTGGATATAAGTGCCAGTTAAATTTCAAAATGATAATGGAGTTAATATACAATGATTATATTAAAATATGTATTGTTTCTTTAATCCCACAGGATAGCTTAAATGACCTAATAATTTTTTTTCCAGAATGTCAATAATCAGAAATTATGCGAAACATTTTACCTGTATAATTGACTCAGTGAGGATATCAGTGATCACATTTAACAGCTCCGGGGCCTCTCCACTCTCAATTTGGAAGGAGTCGATGATGAGCTTTGTGACCTCGTACAAATATCCGCTGGCGATCTCAAGAGGCAGCAGCACCAGCACGGAGAGCCAGTTGAAGAAGTCGTGAACTGTGGCCCCTGCAAAGGCCCTGGGTACATTGTGAAAGGAGGTAGATAAATGCAAAGTGAGATGACCTTTGATCTTTCTAATGGGATTACATATTATTGCTGTACAGGAATAAGTCATCTAGTAAGAAAGCATGAAAGTAAAACTATTTATAATAGAAATCTCCACATTTTGTGACTTTTCAGATACATTTGATGATCATAAATTATAGGCTAAATACAGGATATTAAATAAAGAACACAATGTTCTTGAACATGTTGAGGGCTTTTTGACTAAGGAGAAAGGCAGTAAAAGGAACTAATCCATCAAATACAAAACAATTACCTGCGAAAGGTGCTGCGGTCACCAGCCTGCGTCATGGCGACGAGTGTGTTGGTGACAGAAGTGCCGATGTTGGCGCCCATGATGATAGGAATGGCCAGCCGGACGGATAACACTGCCGAAGCAACAAAGGTAATCTTAAGAGTGTGTGTGTGTGTGTGTGTGTGTGTGTGTGTGTGTGTGTGTGTGTGTGTGTGTGTGTGTGTGTGTGTGTGTGTGTGCGTGTGCGTGTGTGTGCGTGCGTGCGTGTGTGTGTGTGTGTGTGTGTGTGTCTTTGTCCATACTCACGTCCAGAAGAGACCATGCTGACCACTATGGAGGAGGAAGTGGATGAGCTCTGGACCAGCAGGGTGACCAGGACACCGATGACCAGACCAGCCAGAGGATTGGACAGCACCGAGTTGTCCTGAAAGATGTCCCCCGCTGCTTTACCTGGGCAAGGAGAACATAGGAGTATGTGTATATTACCTCCTTCAAACAGTAATAGTATCATTGACTTCTTTCTGGACAAGGTTACAATACATAGGAATAAAAAGGTAAGTAACCTTGCAAAATACATAAACAATGATACAACAACAATAAAACAATGATAAGGAATATAATGAAGATGCATTATACAGTAAGTGTTTGATGTTACTCAAATCTATGTGCTTTTGAGTAAGTCGTTAAAACTTTGTGTTGAAGTTGCTGCTGTTCTAAGCTCTCCATTGTAACAAGAGATCTTGAATCTCAATAGGACAAACCTGGTTAAATTAAGTTAAACTAAATATAAAAGTGGCTTAAGATAGGTGTTACTGTGTTTACCTCCAACAAGCTGGAAAGCTGAGCTGAGGACGTCAAGAGAGCAGATGAAGATGTAGAGGAAACCCAGCAGCAGAATGAACTTCCCCACCGACACCAACACTCTCCACACCTTCCCTTTGGTATCCAAAGCTAGAGTGAGAGCAGAGACATGACAAATATTAAATAAATAATAAACATGGTAACAGGTTGCATCAAACTTTTTTTGGGGTCTTTTCGAAGGCAAACATTTTGATTTGTCTGCACATGGAAACCAGGAGTGATTCTTAACATAATCAATGGCTCTGTAACAAAGTAGTAGGGCCATGAAGGTGGTAAAGATAAACAAAGTGCAGCCGTCGTTAGTATTAGTGATAACAGCTGTGCTTTTTGTGCTAATACATGTTAAAATATCTGAAGTGATAAAAGTCCATTGCACAGCCCTCATGACTCATAGGAAACAGTACAGTTTGTTGGCACATGCTGAGCTGTCTGTCTTACTGGCTACTGTTGTCATCATATACATTATTATCTATGACTTCCATTTTATCTTTCTAAGTAGTCCGATAAATAATACTAATTTGATAAATTGTCGACTAATAGGGCAATTATGTCTTGGCAGAATCAGTTACTCCAGTTATACTGTTTATTTGAATGTATTTATATGATGTTCAGCTTCTATGTGCTTGTGTAACAATGTTATGTGCGTTATGTTATGTACACTTTGTCACATGTACAGTAGGATATGTATACTTTAGCGGGCATGTAAATGTATTACATGGTCATGTACATCTAATCAGGACACACGTTATCCTCCAAAAGTACAATGATAAGACCACACTGTACCTTAGTAATAATTGCTCCATTACAAGTTTTTACCTGACCATGGGACCCCTGTGTCCTTCAGATCCGGCAGGTCCCACGGATCTATTTCCTCTGGGTCCTCCTCAACCAACGCCACAGTGGAGTGTGCAAGGCTCGCTTTGACCTCTAAGACAGACAAACCAATGCACATTTACGGCACTTCTTTGTACAACTATATCAATTACATCATCAAAGTTCATCAAAATCCTTCTGTTGCGTTTCACACAAAAATAAATACCTTTGCACATGTTGTCATTGCTCTTATTGTCGCCTTCCTCACAATTATCTTGAGTAGCCACTGGCTAAAAAAGAGAGGGGAAAAATATGATATTATACAAGGATTTCCTTCTGAATGATTAGGGGAAATGTTATTTTTCAAAATTAAAAACGTCACGTACTTTCTAGGAAATGTATTCAAGTTTAATTTGAGTTGTATGAACATATATTGTCTGAAAAAGACATTTCAGTCAAATCAAATCATTACATTTGACCAACATGTGTGTTACATACTTAGAGTTGTTTAACAGCTAATTATGAACTATTAAACAAAGTATGTAACACACACACACACACACACACGCCAGGGTATTGATCTTTTTGGCACGTGGTCTAGCTGCAGTAAGATTCCATTATGATCAGTTAGCTATTTGAATTAATGTGTTATCTATTAATACAAATCTTTATTAATATACTTATATTATATGGTGTTAATGTACACAACACTCTGTGAATGTACCTATGTCCATAAGATATCTCATTATGTTACTATGATAAAATATGTTACCATCATAATCTTAAGCTAAGTTTAGAGAAAAAGGTATATCTGTAAGAGTATAATTCAGGTACATAATACACAGTATAAAGCAATAGCATAACGTGATTTATTTACCCTTAACCTGTTAAACCCCGAGCCTGTTTTTCAGGTTTCAGGCTCGATAATGACATTCCCAGAACAAATGACCATATCTTCCCTTCTAAAAGGGTTAAATTAATAATCTTTGTTCTCAAAGTAATGATAAACCTGTGAGTTGGATGTTGAAAAGTCAGATTCAATATAGATGTTTTTTATTTTAAAGAAAATTCAGATTGGACATGGTAAAAAACTGTAAATTATAGTGTCCGTCCAAAAAATATGTTGTACTTATAGTGAAAACTACCCTTGGATGATGGGTTAGTAGACTAAAAGCTTTAGGAATCCAAAGTACAACATATAATAAGTAGCCTGTATCAAGATTGATGCAAAACAAGTGGTATTTGACCTTTTCAGACAGATTTAGCAAAAACCTCTTCTGGGGCCATTTGGGTGGATTTTCCATATCTCTGGCCCCCCTTGCTGGATTTTGACATGTGACATCTCTTTCTGACCGTCAGAGCCAATTGAATCGAGGGGAACTCCCACATAGTCCTTATTTGGTAATGTGTGTGTATGAGACTGCCGCATAGCCTAGACCGGAAGCAGCAGCCACTCTATTCAACTTCTGAAATCCTCCTCCTGCTGCCTTGATATTATTCCAACAGGATTTTTCAAAGATGTTTTTCGTTGCATGGCCTCAGATCTACTTCATATAGTAAACAAATCTCTTCACTCAGGTATTTTTCCACAGGCCCTGAAAACTGCAGTCATTAAACCGCTCTTAAAAAAGAATAATCTAGATGCTTCAGTAATGAACAATTACAGGCCCATATCAAACCTGCCATTTCTAGGTAAAATCATTGAAAAAGTTGTTTTTCAACAGTTGAGTAATTTCTTGCATTTAAATAGTTGTTTCGATGTGTTCCAGTCAGGCTTTCGTCCAAACCACAGCACTGAGACTGCTCTTGTAAAGGTCTTCAATGACATCCACTTAAACACAGACAGTGGCAGAACTTCAGTGTTAGTATTATTATATCTCAGTGCTGCGTTTGACACTGTTGACCACAACATATTACTCGACCGACTAGAAAACTGGGTGGGACTTTCGGAAACAGTTCTAAATTGGTTTGAATCCTACTTAAAGGACAGAAACCACTTTGTTTCTATTGGTAAATACACATCTGAGTTGACAAATATGGGGTACCTCAAGGCTCCATCTTGGGGCCTCTTCTCTTTAACATCTACATGCTACCACTGGCTCAGATAATGAAAAACAACAACATAAGTTACCATAGCTATGCGGATGACACACAAATGTACATAACAATTTCACCAGGAGACTATGCTCCAATTCAAACACTGAGTAAGTGCATTGAACAAATCAATGACTGGATGTGTCAGAACTTTCTCCAATTAAACAAAGATAAAACTGAGGTAATGGTTTTTGGAGCCAAGGCAGAACGTATAAAAGTTAGCGCTGAGCTTCAGTCTGCAATGTTCAAAACAACAGATAAAGCCAGAAATCTAGGTGTAGTCATGGACTCTGACCTGAGTTTCAACAGTCACATTAAAACAGTTACTAAATCAGCCTACTATCACCTAAAGAATATATCTAGGATTAAAAGACTAATGTCACAGCAGGATTTGGAAAAACTTGTCCATGCTTTTATCTTCAGTAGACTGGACTACTGCAATGGTGTCTTCACAGGTCTCACTAAAAAAATCTATTAGAAAACTGCAGCTAATTCAGAACGCTGCTGCTCGAGTCCTCACTAACACTAAGAAAGTGGATCACATCACTCCTGTTCTGAAGTCTTTACACTGGCTTCCTGTGTGTCAAAGAATAGATTTCAAAAATACTGCTGCTGGTTTATAAAGCTTTGAATGGTTTAGGCCCAAAATACATTTCTGACCTCCTGCTAAATTATGAACCATCCAGATCTCTCAGGTCTTCAGGGACTAGTCAGCTTTCTGTCCCCAGAGTCAGAACTAAACATGGAAAAGCAGCGTTCAGTTATTATGCTCCAAATATCTGGAACAAACTCCCTGAAAACTGCAGGTCCGCTGCAACTCTGACTACTTTTAAATCCAGGCTGAAGACTTTTCTTTTTGCCGCTGCTTTTAATTGAACTATTCACATCTTAAACTGCACTGTAACTTTTATCCATGTATTTTTTTCTTTTAATGTTTATTTTATTATCTTTTCTTTTTAATGACTGATTTTAAATGCCATTGTCTTAATGTCTTTCATTTTTTGTAAAGCACTTTGAATTGCCTTGTGTTGAAAGGTGCTATATAAATAAACTTGCCTTACCTTGCCTTGCCTTGGTGGCTACCATTAGCAGCTAACATTTGCTCTCCGATTTTTACATAAAAATGGAATTATGGATTATAAATTAAATCATTTTTTTATACAGAGATGTTAAAAACCTATGGATTAACCGATTCAGCCGCGTTTTTTCTCGTTGTAATGCCATTGAACACGTCTTTTGATCAGATTGACAGCTACGGTGAGACGATCTCCCTAGAAGCTCCGTAAAGGTACGTGTTGTGATTTTTGGGATTTTCATGATCTAGTTAGGTGCTTTTTAAGTCCTGTGGGGGGTCACAAAGTGGATAATATATTGATTTCAAACCAAGTCAGTGGGCTGCAGCATAAATTATTTTTAAAGTGTAATGCATAAGAATCAGTTGATTGTTGCTATTAATGATCTGGACATGCAGAAGAGCTAAAATGATCACAAAACATTGTCAACATTCATTTTCCATGTCTCTCTCCTTTCCATAACCTGCAGCCTCTCTTCCATCTTCTTGAGTCTCTCTGTCTTCTTCCTGTTCTTTACTCTCTCTGTCCTCGACTCCTTCTCTTTGTTCAATCTCTCCCTCGTTGTTTACTTTTTGCTCCTCCTCACTTGTCGCTCCTGCCAGTGAATTAAAAGCAATTCAGCAGTTTAGTTCATTTCACTTGTTAGTTTGCATTATTTTTTTATTTAAATCTGTTTTGTTTGATTCTCAAAAGAGAACAAAGATGTAAGCAAATGATGTTTTATACAATTGTATGTTATTATGACATCATAACTGCAATAGATGTATGTTGTTTAAAAAAGTATTCCTATTGTAAATGAAGACTATTGTTATAGATAGATACATAGATAGATACATAGATGGGCTTATTAAGCCTACATTATTTTGTGTGACTGTACCTGCAGTTCCTCCCTGACTTCCATCCGCTGCTCCGGTACAAGTCCGGAGCCCTTTCTCATTTCATCAAATCCCCCTCCTCGACTCCTCGACTCCTCGGTCCTCCGGTAGAGGGAGGCTGTGGCTCAGTGGGTAGTATGATGGACTTCAAATCAGGGGGTACCAAGTTCGAGTCCCACTGCAGTCAGCATGTCGTTGTGTCCCTGAGCAAGACACTTCACCCCAAATTGCTCCTGTGGGGATTGTCCACAGTACTGAATGTATGTGGCTTTGGATAAAAGCATCTAACAAATGACATGTAATGTAGTGACCCGGAAATTAATTTCAGCTTGCCATGTTGAAGGACATCTCATTTCTCTAAATGCACTTCGAGGATCGAGCGTCGAGGAGGCTCTCTGGAGGAGCTATAACCGAGGATACACTGATGGGTCCTCCACGGCTCCTTCGTGGATGCATTTCCGGGAACAGAGATGTTTCAAAGAGGCGTGATGCACGGCTGGACTTATCTCAGCCAATGACAGCTCTGCATGCATCCCCTGGATATTATTGTATTAACTGCTTTCATCGCGACACAATGTTTCCAGAGAGAACAGCTGTGAGGTCCGTGCAGAAAGCAGAGCAGTGTGTATAATATATATCACTCAGTATAACAGGCCTACTCTCTGTATTTGCTTTAGTTTAGTCTCCTAGGCAGTCATCCATAGGAATCCCGAACCCAATAAAATACCCAATATTAGCGGTGTGTGTGTCTGCCCAAGGACAATTTAAGGTAAAACCTAATAGAGGTGTCATACATAATAACCTAATAAAAGTAAATGTAACAACTACTACAGTGCAACAAAACAGGAAGATTAAATGTGGTCTCTTAAACATAAGATCTCTAGCATCTAAAGCAATATTGGTAAATGATTTAATATCAGATTATAATATTGATATATGCTTTCTCACTGAAACTTGGTTGAGACATGAAGAATATGTCAGCATAAATGAGGCCACTCCACCCAGCCATGTCAACACTCATATTGCTCGAGGCACGGGCCGAGGAGGTGGAGTTGCAGCAATCTTTGACTCAAGTTTATTTATCAATACTAAACCAAAATTAAATTATACCTCCTTTGAAAGCCTCGTTTTTAGTCTTACGCATCCGACCTGGAAAACTTTGCAGCCAATCTTATTTGTTACAGTGTATCATGCACCAGGTCCTTATTCAGAATTCTTATCAGAATTCTCTGAGTTTTTATCAACTTTGGTTCTTAAAACAGACAAAGTAATTATCGTAGGTGACTTTAATATTCATGTTGACGATGATAAAAATAGCCTTACTGTTGCATTTAACTCTATATTAGATTCTGTTGGTTTCTGTCAGAGTGTAAATAAACCAACCCACTGCTATAATCACACTCTCGACCTTGTTCTGACTTATGGTATTGAAATTGAGCAACTATTAGTCGAACCGCATAATCCTGCTTTATCCGACTATTTCTTAGTAACTTTTGAAGTACTATTACGAGACTACAAAGCATTAGTCAAAAGCTCTTGCAGCAGAAACCTATCTGTTAGTGCTATAGCCACATTTAAGGAAGAGATTCCACCAATACTTAACTCGATAGCATGTCTGCATGTAGGAGAGGAAACTTATACAAAATGTACACCACCCCAAATTGATCATGTTGTTGATAGTGCTATAGATGCGCTGCGAATAAAATTAGACTCTGTTGCTCCTTTGAAAAAGAAGAAAATAAAACAACATAGATTAGCTCCATGGCATAATGCCGAAACCCGCAAAATAAAGCAAAGGTCTAGACAACTTGAAAGGATATGGCGTTCCACTAAACTTGAAGAATCTCATTTAATTTGGCATATTACTCTCAATGAATATAAGAAAGCACTGCGTAAAGCGAGAGCAGCCTACTACTCTTCATTAATAGATGAGAATAAGAATAATGCAAGATTTCTTTTCAGCACTGTAGCCAGGCTGACAGAGAGCCACAGCTCCATTGAGCCTTCTATTCCCATAGCACTCAGTAGTAATGATTTTATGTGCTTTTTTAACGATAAAATTGTTACTCTTAGAAACAAAATTAATGACCTCTTGCCTTTGACCAGTATAGTGTTATCAACAGCTCCCGGAAACGTAAGTTCTAATATTACACTAGATAGTAAACTAGAATGCTTTTCAGCCATAAACCTTGAACAATTACATTCAATGATTCTCTCTTCTAAACCATCAACGTGCATGTTAGACCCAATTCCAACTAAGCTGTTGAAGGAAGTTTTTCCATTAATTAGCACTTCTTTATTAAATATTATGAATAAGTCTTTATTATCAGGCTATGTTCCACAATCATTCAAAGTAGCAGTGATAAAACCGCTTCTTAAAAAGCACAACCTCGATCCAGAGGTTTTAGCCAACTATAGACCTATTTCTAATCTTCCGTTCCTCTCAAAGATTCTTGAGAAAGCGGTCGCAAAACAGTTGTGTGATTACTTAAAAAACAATGATTTATTTGAAGATTTTCAGTCTGGCTTTAGAACACATCATAGCTCAGAGACAGCTCTGGTTAAAGTCACAAATGACATTCTAATAGCCTCAGACAAGGGACTTGTCTCTATTCTTGTTTTGCTCGATCTCAGTGCTGCATTTGATACTATCGACCATGACACCCTATTGCAAAGACTAGAGCACTTAGTTGGCATACAGGGAACTGCTTTAGGCTGGTTTAGGTCCTATCTATCTGAACGCTCTCAGTTTGTACGTGTCAACGATGAATCTTCCACGCAAACCAAAGTTAGCCATGGAGTGCCACAGGGCTCAGTGCTCGGACCTATTTTGTTCACATTATATATACTTCCATTAGGCAATATTATAAGGAATCATTCTGTAAATTTTCATTGTTATGCGGATGATACTCAACTATATTTATCAATCGAGCCTGATGAAATTAATCATCTAAATAAAATTCAAGCCTGCCTTAAGGACTTAAAAACGTGGATGACCTTAAACTTTTTGATGTTAAACACGACCAAAACTGAAGTTATTGTACTTGGCCCGAAGAATCTACGAAACAAATTATCTAAAGGTATACTAACTATGGATGGCATTAATTTGGCCTCCAGTGAGACTGTAAGGAATCTTGGTGTTATATTTGATCAGGATTTATCCTTTAACGCCCACATAAAATCAATTTCAAGGACCGCCTACTTCCATCTACGTAACATTGCAAAAATCAGGCATATCTTGCCTCAAAACGATGCAGAGAAACTAGTCCATGCATTTGTTACTTCTAGACTGGATTATTGTAACTCTTTATTATCAGGGAGTACCAAGAAGTCAGTCAAGTCGCTTCAGCTGATTCAAAATGCTGCGGCTCGTGTACTAACCAGAGTTAGGTAAAGGGACCACATTACTCCTGTTCTGGCTGCCTTACACTGGCTCCCTATAGAACACAGGATAGAATTTAAAATTCTTCTTCTCGCCTACAAAGCCCTTAATGGGCAGGCGCCATCTTACCTTAAAGAACTCATTATACCCTACTGTCCTACTAGGGCATTGCGTTCCAAGAATGCAGGGTTGTTGGTTGTTCCTAGAATCTCTAAAAGTACAATGGCAGCCAGAGCCTTTTCTTATCAAGCTCCACATTTGTGGAATCAGCTTCCAGTTTGTGTTCGGGCGGCAGACACCCTATCCGTTTTTAAGAGTGCGCTTAAGACCTTCCTTTTTGATAAAGCTTATAGTTAGGGCTGATTAGATTCAGCCCCTAGTTTTGCTGATATAGGCTTAGTTTGTCGGGGGACATCTTACTTCTTCCTTCTCTCTGTCTGTACCTGTGTACTCTCATGTTCCGATTAACCCAGCTTCCCCACATTTCTTTCTTTTAGGTGTCTATATACGCCGGGATCCGGAGTCATGGATGATCCTGCGGTCCTGTGTCCTGGATCGCGAGCGCTGGATCTTGAGTCGTGGCTGTGGTCCTGGATCATCGGTCCTGGATGGATATCCTCGTGGATTCATCTTCCTATTATACACACATGCATTTCCAAACATTTGGACTACCTATGTTGCAAATGTATTATCTTTTCAATTTACACACGGCATCTATTGCACGTCCGTCCGTCCTGGGAGAGGGATCCCTCCTCTGTTGCTCTCCCTGAGGTTTCTCCCATGTTTCCCTTTAAACTGGGTTTTCTTCGGAAGTTTTTCCTTGTACGATGTGAGCGTCTAAGGACAGAGGGTGTCGTATTGTCATACTGATATTCTGTACACACTGTGAAGACCACTGAGACAAATGTATCATTTGTGATATTGGGCTATATAAATAAACATTGATTGATTGATTGATAGTTTAGTAGATATCTACAAACAAAGAGTCGATATTTTTCTAAAACCATTTAGTGCTTCACATAATAAAATACACAACACCTGTAGCCTGTTTTAGGAACTGTATGTGTGCGTGCGTGTGGTGTAGGTGTGTGTGGTACAGTGTGTGCGTAGATGCAGCGGACAGACAGGTCTCAGTTGGTTTGGTGTCCTCTGCTTACTTGTAATACTTGTAAATAAAACTTTTGGCCCGTAATTTATTTTCCTCATTGTAGCAACCAGAGAGGGGATAGGGGTGCAATTATTTCACAAGTTTTGTATACACAGCTCGAAAAATATTACCGAGGTCCGGACCTCGGTGACCTCAATGGTAGATACGGCCATGCCTGAGACACAGTGTCGTGAAAAAAAAAAACAGGGTTTAACAGGTTTAATACATACAATTTATTGTATACTAAAAAAAAGGACTTTGGCTGGCTGTTACATCAAATAAAATGTAACATGTATTTTCAACGTAATAATTTCATGTTTCCAAGATGAAAACATGTAGCCTATGGTTTGCATGAATCGCAACAACTTCACATTTATTAGATTCATTCATGTTGAGATAAACTGAGACAAAGGGATTAGGGTACATATGATTCCCACTCCAGAGCAGAAGGTGGCGGGATACCCACCAATAAACTGGATACCAACTAATGTGTAAACAGAGACAACAATCAATCTACTTTTAAATGTTCACGATTGTAAAGATGTGAAACGACAAACACGGCTTGAACAATAAGGCATGCTACATTCTTGACTGCTCTTGGACACTTCCATGGATGTATTAAGAGAACTCTGCCAGACTCTGCCATTGTTTTATTTTGTCCGCGATCTGGCGGGAAAGGTTTTTCCCTGCATCCTGTGTGCACTCGCGATATTTGGGCGTAACCGTAAACTTAACCATCATCATCGCGAGAGAGGATCATTGAGACAAGAAAGACCGATGGCGAAAGTTGGAGGAGGTAAGCAGAAAACATTGTCATCTAACTGTGAAGCTGTTAATAGATGTCATCAACTGCTGTCCATGAGCGATATTGTGGTAACGTTGATAGTTAATTTGTTATTTAGTGTTCTTTTTGTATCTCACTTAAAAAGCCGAATGAGCCGACGAACATGCTAAAGCTAACGTCGTTAACTAGCTAGTCTGTGTAACTGCCAGTTAGGGAGAAGGTTCAAATATAGGATATCAGGATTGAAAACTAAATGACGGAAGCATTACCCTGAGAAAGTTAAACGAAAAGTGTGCTACCCCAGGTGCTTATATGTCAGTAATATCAGCCCCTTTTACAAAGGAATGTTGCGCCGTTATTCGGCTGCGTCACGTAAATTAGCTGCCAAGCTAGCTGCCATGCGGAGCTGACTGCCACTGTGGTTTTCGCTCTGCAGTTAATGTTACGTGACGGGTGCCGCTCTGCCAGTGTCGGTAGTCGCACTCTCTTGCGGCTTTCACACCAGCGCTTTTCCCTTTCTAGCTCCGAGCGGGAGCTTTTCTGATTCAGCTCCGGTTTCCCTTTTCAGCTCCTGCTCTGTTCACACCGCCCACTGGTGCCCCAGAGCTGCCCCTGCTGCGTCATGACGTCACCGTTTACATTGCTGATTTGCTCCCCAACGGCAGCCATTACGGCGCTCACAACAACAACGGGGAACTGCGTCGGGTCGATGATCGTGTTGCTTTTAATCACACGAAGCCAGAATAAATTGAATAACGACTTCTCCAACCTTATACTTTGCTCCAGAGTGCCGTGGTTCATTGTTTATTAATGTGTTTCTGCAGCATTTACCGACCGCTGCAGTGCTGCTCTTCCACAGGAGTTTATTCTCCCGTTAGCTCCCGGTTAGCTCACACTGCAGCGGCCGCTCTAAAGTATTCACTGTCTGACTCACCCAAGCAGCTGATGCATATCCCCAGTTCCCCGCCCTTAGCCTAAGTGAATGTGTGTCAGTCTGAATTGACGCTGTTTGGTATCACAACGCTGTTATGAAAGTTTCTCTGGTATAAAACGGGTGATGTTAGCATAGCAACCAAAGCTAAACTGACTACTTGCATCCGATAGCTGCAATAATACAAAACAACACGTCTGCCTCTCTCCACAATGATCGATAACAGTGAACGGATGGTCAAAGTAAGGTACAAATAAACAGAATCACACAAAGCCTGGTTAGTGTTGCCTGACTTTATAAAGTGTGTTTATAAGCACTACTGCTTGTAGGCAGGCATAACAGTCGACCCATGTTCAGGGGAGGTGGGTTTAGTTTCCTGCACGCCTCGACGTAAGCGACGCCACCTCTTAGCTCCGAAGCTCTTGCCTCTAGACCGACACTTTTTTGGAGCTGGAAGTGAACCCGATTCCGGAGCTAAGAGCCGGCGCCGCTGCGGTGTGAACAGGAAAAACCGGCGCTTTTCAGGCTCCAGCTCCGAGCCGGAGCTGAAAAAGCGCTGGTGTGAAAGGGGCATCTGTCTTTCCGCTAGCTCTCCCTGCTCAGCATATAGTTATGTTCGGCTCTGTGTCACTGCACCCCCGGTGTTCCGGATTAACTGATTCCCCGATCAATTTGTTTACAGAGGTGGGGGGCGTGGCCTTCGACTGAAATACACATTTCGATCGCTTCTTCTGTCGTTTACATAAATCTTTTGATATATTTGGCTCGGTAGGAAGACTTTGATGCACATTCAGTACCAGTGTGTGAGGTTGTGGTTACTATGGAGATATCCGGACGCGAACAGCGGGGACTACAAAAAGAAAAACGAGTTGACTGACCAGCTATTGTTGCCAGACTTATTACTGAATATCGTTCTTAATGTGATACCAAGTCCATCTGAGACCTGTGTACACCTTCAGACAGCCTCCAAGTGAAGCACACGTTGTTTACTCACAGTTTGAAAGCAGCGTGGAGAAGTCTTCAGCTGTGGTAATCCGCTCGAATAAATCCTTAAAACCAGCTATTGTTGCCCGGTTTATCACTGAATATCGTTCCTAATGTGATACCAAGTCCATCTGACACCTTCAGACAGCCTCCAAGTGAAGCACACGTTGTTTACTCAGAGTTTGAAAGCAGCGTGGAGAAGTCTTCAGCTGTGAACTGTAAACTGTGATCCTCTCAGGTAAACATCCGCCCAGGGGAAAATGGGACCCGCCCAGGTTAAACTGTGTTACGACTTCTGTGGCTATCTACCAGCGATCATGTTTAATATGAAAGACTACACACACATGTATCCCTTTATATAAACAGTATTCTGCAGCACTCATCCAGATAAGATGTGACTGTTAACTCGTTTTGCAAAGATAGCAGCAGAAATGTCATTGCTGCATGTGCAGGTAGACTTTAAAATGCTGATGGGTCATTAATGTTGGTCTCAGCGAACAATATTAGGAATCCTCTATTCAAACTAGTGTTGTCATACCAACATTTTGGTTTTGATACCGACAGTCTTAAATGTAATTATTGTGCTTTATTTCACACCAGAACCATAACACAACATTTTAAACAATGAGAACAATAAACAAAATAAATGACAATAATTCATATTAAATAAAATTAAGTATCATCTCAAACAACTTTTTTGTTTTATAAAATATATATTTTTTAATATTTTATTAACATGTAATAGTACAGTAATATAAATAATTATTGACAAAATGTATATTGCAGATGTTAGCCACATTGGTAAGTTAGCTAAAAAGATAGCCATATTAGACAGTTATCATTTCCATTAATTGCTTCGTCAAACTACGAAAACGTTCGTTTGTCACAAAATAAATTACACTTATTTGAGGGCATGGGCTTGAGCATGATGTAATTATGTTATCTATCACTAGGGTTCCCAACCCCTGGTCCGCGGACCGGTACCGGGCCGTGGAGGTGTTACTGCCGGGCCGCGAAATAGCTGTGAGTTTATCGTAATATTTGCAGAATTAGAAATATATAAAAATATTTTATCATAATATTTTTTTCAAAAAGTGTTTAATGTTCGCACCTATAGCCTACCAGTAATATTATTTCATCCAGTAGCCTAGTTAATCTTTCACCAGATAACCGTTGAAAATGGCTTTTATGATGTTCCGAGGGATTCGGCGGCTGGTCTCAGCCTCTTGTGCGCACGAGAAAGTTACCGGTGCGCCAAGTAGGAAGAGGAGCTTACAGGAGACAACCGTTTAATTGCAGACTGTTATGTTTATGTGGGGAAATGGCAGTGCAAACATTATTTGAGATATATTTCAAATTCGGACTTCATTTTAAGGACATGTCGGCCAGGGGTGTAGAGCTATATGTTTATTTTATTAGCTTTTCTTTTTAATGACTGATTTTAAAGGCCATTTTCTTAATGTCTTTCATTTTTTTGTAAAGCACTTTAAATTGCCTTGTGTTGAAAAGTGCTATATAAATAAACTTGCCTTGCCTTTGTTTAAGCACCAGATTAGCAAAACAGGAGAGTAAACCAGTCTGCCTTGATCTATGAATTAATGTCCGGGACTCTCACGGTATCTGCTGCCCGCAGCTGTTTTATAGAAGGAAAACCTCCTTCACTTCATGAAATGGCTGCAGGCAGCATCAGGAGGCAGCGGGACGTGTAACTCGGCTTCAGAGAAGTGCAGCACCAGCGCGCCCAGAGCTGTGCCTTTTTACGCACCGCCTTCGCTGTGTTTACCTTCATCAGAACAGCGAGTGACTTCAGGCTGCTACGTGTTAACCAACCAACCACACACACACACACACACACACACACACACACACACACACACACACACACACACACACACACACACACACACACACACACACACACACACACACACACACACACACACACGCGCGCGCGCGCGCGCACACACACACACACACACACACACACACACACACACACACACACACACACACACACACACACACACACACACACACACACACACACACCTCGTTTTCCCATCACTGGATTATCCGTAAATCATACAAACAAAACCAAAACGTTGATTTATCTGTTTTCCCGTTTTGGTTTAAAAACTGAATAACGTCGTTTTTTTTGGTTTTCCGTTTTTTCCGAAAAACCAAAAAACGACACCGGTTATTTTTTAAACGTTGTTAAGTTTTGGATGCATTGTTCTATTATTTGTTCAGGCTGTTAGGCTACATACAATTAGCCTCTGTTGCTACTGTAACAGGCCCCGCTATGCAGGGCGCGATGACAGATAGTATTTCCTGTAAAACAGGAGAAATTATGAGCAGAGAATTCCATTTACTGCTCGTTTGGCGGGTCTTGCCAGAATTTATTAACAATTGGCACAAAACACAATTGTCCTGGCCATTTACTGCTCTCAATATAAACACATGTTTATATCTTCAAAATATACTTGTAGTATTCAAAATAAACACATTTGTGTATAACCAAGTGTCATTAACATCATGACTCCAAATGAGAATGTACTGCTTCAAAACAGATATTGGTGCTGTATTCAAACACTGTTAATTACCTTTTCAGGCAAAGTATTAGCATTGGTCTAATATATGCTAGCATTAGCATCAAGCAACACGCATTTATAATAATTCAATTATGACTGACCATAGGACCCATAGACCATACAAAACACACCTCAAACACTTCTTAGCTATAAACAATTCACTTGCATCACTAGCGACCGCCATTACACACACAGCCACCACGAGGTGGTCTTCTACGCGAGTCTACTACATCTAAATAGCGACCACCATTACACATACACACACAGCCACCACGAGGTGGTCTTCTACACGGCATTAAACATAATAAACAACATCTAAACACCACTTCAAACTCAAGACATTGTGATTTATAACATTTGTGACAATCTGTACACATTACTGACCTGTAAAACAGGAGAAATTATGAGCAGAGAATTCCATTTACTGCTCGTTTGGCGGGTCTTGCCAGAATGGCAAGCTAACGTCAGCTCCGTCATCACGTCAGACATTTTACGGTAGACGCGTAAATAATAACAAACCCCTTTATGGCAGTGTTACTCTGCCATCTACTGCCCCCTGCTGTCCATTGTTAAACAGGTAATATAAAATGATATTAAATATAAACATAAAATTGTGATCACACACTGTGTGGGTCACACACTCCCCGACAAAGAAAAATGGCTCCCGACATTAACCATCAACCTCTTAACTTGTGCCCCTTCTCTTTGAACTTAAAACACTTATACACACTCTCATAAGGCACTTCTTTAAATGTACAGGTGAATACTGTACAATATGGATGAGAGTGGGTGTAACAATCTTTCCTTCTCAATATGCATGTATGTATGGTAGAATTACAGTGTAAGGCAGTGTCTGGTGTGTAGTGTAAGGCAGTGTCTGGTCTGTAGTGTAAGGCAGTGTCTGGTGTGTAGTGTAAGGCAGTGTCTGGTGTGTAGTGTAAGGCAGTGTCTGGTCTGTAGTGTAAGGCAGTGTCTGGTGTGTAGTGTAAGGCAGTGTCTGGTGTGTAGTGTAATGTGGCATAGGAACAGGCTGCATTCCCCAGAATGGCATGGCTTGTACAGTATAGAGTCTTGCTGGGTCTGTAGACCCACATGGTCTGGAGGATGGCTGCCCAAGGGAGTCATATGTCAGCGTTTGAGGAGGTCTCCTGTCCCGTGTGGATTTCCTCACTGGCTCATCCTGAGGTGTCACAGGTCGGTCATAGCCATAGGGTACTTGTACATACTCATGCTCTTCCGGTGCTTCAGAATCCACAGGCAGGTCTTCCTCATCAGCCCGTTCTTCTGGTTGTTCTTGTCTGGTTTCTCTCTCAGGTGTAACAACTCCATGTTGTTCTGGTGTATGATATCGCGATGGCACTCTGTATCTATGTGGTTCAGGTACCCTTTTCTGACCATCTGTGTTTCGCTGAGATCCAGAGCTAGGTTCAACATTCTGTGAGTGAAGTCCAGCTTGTGGAGGTACTCTTAGCCAGTATCGTACTCTAGGTGCCTCATCATCAGAGTTTTCTGAGTCACTGCTTTGTGATGTCTCTCTCCGTCGTTGTTTCTCAACATGATGACTCTTGCTTTTCCCTCTAGGTGGTAGCGGATTTCCTGTTAGTTCAGGCAAGTTTACAGGTAGGTCATTGACAACGTGTAGGAGATTTCGATGGAGGGTACGGATCTTATCACCACCTGTCTCAGGGCACACTTTGTACACAGGAATTTCACCAACTTGTTCTTTGACGACATACACAGTTTGTTCCCAGTAGGACCTCAATTTTCCAGGTCCACCTCTCTCACTCATGTTGCGGACTAGGACTCTATCACCAGGTTGGAGCACAACTCCCTTGATGTGACAGTCATAGTACTTCTTGTTTCTTGCACTGGAGTGTTGACTGTTTTCAGATGCAATCCGGTAAGCCTCTTTCATTCTCAGAGACCATTTCTTAGCATAGCCCTGTGTTGTTTCAGTCTGACCTTTGGCTGACAGGCCAAACATTAAATCTACTGGGAGACACGGGTGCCGTCCAAACATGAGGTAGTGGGGTGAGAAGCCTGTTGCCTCATGCCTGGTGCAGTTGTATGCATGTACAACCAGGGATAAGTGGTCTTTCCAGTTGCTCTTTTCTTTTTCTCCCAGGGTCCTCAACATTTGGAGCAATGTTCTATTGAACCTCTCAGCTGGGTTTCCTTGGGGGTGGTATGGGGTTGTCCTTGAATGAGCAACTCCAGCCAGATGCCTCAGGGTCTTGAACAGGTCATTTTCGAACTCTCTGCCTTGGTCATGGTGGAGCCTGGCCGGGTAGCCGAATCTTGGAATAAAGTCATTATAGATTTTTTCAGCAGCTGTTCTGCCAGATTTATTTTTTGTTGCGTAGACTTGAGCAAATCTGGTAAAATGGTCAATAACTACTAAAATGTACTCGTAGCCCCCCTTTGCTAGTTTCCAGGTGCATATAGTCTATAGACACAAGCTCAAGTGGTGCAGATGAAGTGATGCTGCCCATTGGTGCTCTGACGTGTGTCACAGGTTTCTTTTGTTTGATACAGGGACACTTTCTGGTTTCATAGGTTTCAATGTCCTTTTTCATGAAAGGCCAGTAGAAACGGTCTCGAGCCAGGTGGATGACCCTCTCAGCCCCAACATGTCCCATGTCGTCATGGAGATGCTTTAGTACCAGGGGGTGGTATCGTGATGGTAAGACGAGCTGCTGCCGCTGACTGGCCGTCCGGTACAACAGTTGATTTTCCATGTGCAGTTTTCCCCACTCGTGCATGAGCTTTCTGAGTGTACCACTGGCTCTCTTCTTGTCCTCATTGGTCAATACTGCCTTGGCCTCTTTAAGTTTGATAAGCTCACCGATTGCATGGTCCTCCCTTTGAGCATTGACTAGCTCACTGTGGTCAATGGTAAGGGGTGACACATTCACAGGTGACTCTGAGCATGAAGCCAGGTCCAATGCAGCAACATAAGCAACATCCTGCCTCTTTGCAGACTCACAACCATCCCATGTGGTTTGAATGGTTTCTCTTGTGAGTTCCTCAGTACACTCTCTAACGTAGATGTCAATGTCAAGAGGGAGACGAGAGAGCGTGTCTGCGTCTATGTTCACTCTTCCTGGCCTGTATTTGACATCAAACCTAAAGTCTGCTAGCTCACCTACCCATCGGTGGCCCACAGCATTCAGCTTGGCAGTACTCATCATGTATGTGAGGGGATTATTGTCTGTGTATACTGTGAAATGGGGTGCATAGAACAGGTAATCCCTAAATTTCACACATATCGCCCATTTAAGAGCAAGAAACTCCAGTTTCCCTGAGTGCATGTTGTAATTCTTCTCAGCGGGAGACAGAGTTCTTGAACCATAGGCAATGACTCTCAATTTTCCATCCTGTCGTTGATACAACACAGCGCCGAGTCCCTGCTGAGAGGCGTCAGTGTGGAGCACAAATGGCAGTTCGAAATCCGGATAGGCCAACACAGGTGGGTGTGAAAGCGTGTCAATCAGCTGTTCAAGAATCCTTTGGTGATCATCAGTCCACAGGACAGGTGTCCTTGAGGGCATCTGAGCTCCTTTTCCCACCTTATGTTTCCCCTGTGTTACGGTAGAGTTTCCTTTAATTTTTAACAGATCATAAACTGGTTTTGCAATGCTTGAGAAGTTTTGAATATAGGCTCTATAGTAGCTTAGGAAACTCAGTAACTTCCGCACTTCTCCAACTGTGCTTGGCCTCTTCTCTTTCAGAGACATAATGGCATCAATGTCTTTTGGGTCAATCCTGACACCGTCTGCAGAGACCAGCCTCCCAACATACCTGACCTCTTTCTGGAACAGCTCACACTTTGTTGGTCGAAGCTTGACACCATGGGACTGCAAGGCTCTCAGGACTTGACGTACTCCCTCAACATGGCTAGTGAAGGAGTCGGAGTAGCAGAGGATGTCATCGAGGTAAGGGATACAGCAGTTGTCACGCAGAGAGTCCAACATTTCCTCCATGCTGCGCTGAAAAGCAGCAGGGGCGTTGGAGAGTCCAAAAGGTATCCTCACCCACTCATACAGCCCCCAAGGGGTGATGAAAGCCGTCATGTGTCTGGATCCTTCAGCAATGTAGCCTTGGTGGTAGGCCTTGCCTTGGTCTAAAATGCTGAACCAGCTTTGGCCTTTTAGGGTGTCGATGAGTTCCTGAATACGAGGCAATGGGTGACGGTCTGGTACCGTTTTCTGGTTTAACATTCTATAATCGATGCATAACCTTAGGGACCCATCCTTTTTCCTGACGCAGACAACAGGTGCTGAGTATGGAGATTTGGACTTAACTATCCACCCTTTTACAAGCAGGTCTTGGATGTACTCTTTAACCTCTTTATAAAGGGGCTTGGGTACTGCACTGTATGTGCGCTGAACTGGGATGTTGTCCTTTAAGTTGATGGACATTTGCAGGTTGGGAATGCAACCTATGTCCCCATCATCTTTAGCAAAGGCTGCCGATTCCTCGTGTAACATCTGTTCCACCTTCATCTGTTGCTCATCACTCAGGTGGCTGACATCCACAGGTGGGTGCCACAGTGCAGAAGTGGGTTTGTCACTGTTAGAGTGTGGTGGTGTGGAAGAACTGGCTATATTTGCCTGGGCTTGATTGTCCTTGCTGCTTTGGTTATCTGTCTCTATCACTCTGTCAATGGTTTCGATGTTGCCTAGAACAGTACCGCTGGGCAGAGTCACAGCACTTCTGGAATGGTTTGACACAGGCACCTTTACGAAAGGTCTCTCTGTCTGTTGGATCGCCATTAGTCCTTCTCCAACACTCAGCTGTGCCAGGGGTGTAGCTTCTAGATTGGGTTCGAAAAGCACAAGTGAGTCAGATTCACTAATATCTACTGGTACCCTGCACTTAATATAAGCTACCTGGCCAGGATAAATAGTGACTTCTTTCCTGCCTATCTTTACTGCAGCATTCTGTTGTTTCTGTTTTTGCTCAGTCTTTATGAAACTCACCATAGCTTCTGCCATTGCACTGTCCATCTCCAAAGCACCCGTAAGCAAGTTGACAAGGATAGATATCACTTTGGGTCTACTTTCATGACTCCTAAAGAGTTCCTGGATGACATTAAAACCAACTATCGGTCTGTCTATTTTTATTCGACTCACTAGGAAAGGCACTCGAATAGATAAGTCTGGATCATCGTTTCCCTGCAGGTTTACTACCACTTCAATCCATCCTTCATAAGGTACTGCATCTCCTGTGACAGCCGTCACGTAGAGATCATCCTCCATGAGTTCACTGAGGGGTCTAATATCTTGTCCAGGTAAGTATCTGTCTTTCCAAGCATTGTCTATTATGCTCACATTGGCCCCAGAGTCTAAAAGAGCGGTTATGGCGTAACCGTTCATGCTACATCTCAATAGCGACTTTCGACCAATTAGCGGAGCTATCTTTTTGATTGGGTGTTGTTCGTTATTTTTCTGCGTGTTGATAGGTGTATGACCAGTGCTTTGTCTTGCTGCTGCAACCTCCTGGGGGTGGGACTTTTCCTTTGGGTCGGTCAGTGGTCGTCCCGTTGCCCTGACCGGTGCCCGTTTCCCGCCTGCTTCTGTCTTTTCAAGCAGCCTATAGCACGATGACCCTCCTCCCCACAGAAAAAGCAGTGGCTACAATTTGGTTGAGCCTGAGCTATGCATTGTGGGCACCCATACGGTCTCCTGGTCTTCTTCTCTGGTCTGGTTTTGTCAGAGCAACACTGGTGAGTGGTTTGATGTAGCCCCTCAGGCACCTGGGTTGTTGTTGATAGCTGTTTCAGTGTTTCCATTGCCTGTGTTAAAGCCTCAACCTGTGCACTCAATCTCTGGATGACATTATCCTTACTTTTAGTCTCTCCCACACTGCTGAGTATCTCTTCAGGTTCAGCGAGTATGCTGTGTGCTTGAGTTAACTTGCGGTTGGAACTGCGTCCCAGTCTGCGCTTTCTTTCACTTTCTTCCATCGTAGTCTTGATAACCTGCCTTAACAGAGCTTCATCAGACACAGTGGGGTCAGCAAGCAGAGGTTTCAGCTCCCGTCTGACATCCTCATGTCTCTCTCCCATGCCTTGATAGACTGCATTCAAAAACACACCCTGCAGTGTAGACGCATCATACTTAATAAGTGCATTTTCCTGCCTGGAGGTGAACATTATTTTTTGTTTCAGTCCTATCATGCGGTATAGGAATTGCTGTGGAGCTTCATTTTCATGCTGTCTAGCACACATCAATTCCTGGAAGAGCTCTGTGCTGCTCTTCTCGCCAAGGTGGGACTGCAGGAAACTCTTCAGCTCGGTGACTGTAAGATCTTCCCTCTAATGATCTCGTCATCAGTGTGTTGCTCTCTGCAGCCTTCCTCAATCTGTTTACATAAGCTGTTAAAGCTAATGTCTGATGAAGTGTCAGTTATCTGCCCTCCATGAATCTTAAACTCCCTTCTGTGCAGAAATGAAAGATCTTTAAGGGAAATCATGCTCTCTCGGGTGGGATTAGAGAGTCCTTCTGTAGATGTATGTGGTGAGTTAGGTGTATGCTGCTTACTGGGTTGGCTAGAGTGAGGTTGCGGTGTGTCTGAACTAGGTGTGGTGACACTGCGTTGAAGTTTGTTTTGCACCTCCTCTAAGCCCCTTAACAGTTTCTGTATGTCTGCGTCATGAATGCCAGTCTCAGTTGGATTGTCTAATGGCTCAAGTTGTTGGTTAGCGTTAACAGTAGCAGATAACATCAGAGGTGATTTAACAGAAGTATCAATTTCACCCTCTTTGGAACACACGGTACCACTGCTACGGTTTGCAATAATCAAATTAACAGTATCTTGTAGACACAACAACATTGACATTCCCTCATCTTCTAGGTTTAGTAGAGTCATACTGTTCATATTCGCAGCAATATACTCAACACAGCCCTCGTCGTCGTCCCTGTTTAGCTCTGATGAGTCAAGTTCTTCCACTGGATCGAGGTGTGTGGCAACTTCATACGCTTCATCTGCTGTTAGCTGATGAAGTCTTTTCTTGATGGACCAGCTTAGTCTCTTCCTCTCGTTGTCCGCCATCCTGTGTGTAGTGGGCAACTGTGGCAAACAGTTCTGCACTCCTAGGCGTAGATCCCCTTCAACCTGGTCTCTCTACCTCTTGAGTCGCTAACTGGAAGCACCTTCACTCCGGCAACACGTCGTCAGTCCGGTCCTTTAGGTCCAATATCACTGGATCAGCATGTGGTCGTCTCAAACGATGCTGATCCCGGACGAGCCCCCAATAATCTGTAACAGGCCCCGCTATGCAGGGCGCGATGACAGATAGTATTTCCTGTAAAACAGGAGAAATTATGAGCAGAGAATTCCATTTACTGCTCGTTTGGCGGGTCTTGCCAGAATTTATTAACAATTGGCACAAAACACAATTGTCCTGGCCCTTTACTGCTCTCAATATAAACACATGTTTATATCTTCAAAATATACTTGTAGTATTCAAAATAAACACATTTGTGTATAACCAAGTGTCATTAACATCATGACTCCAAATGAGAATGTACTGCTTCAAAACAGATATTGGTGCTGTATTCAAACACTGTTAATTACCTTTTCAGGCAAAGTATTAGCATTGGTCTAATATATGCTAGCATTAGCATCAAGCAACACGCATTTATAATAATTCAATTATGACTGACCATAGGACCCATAGACCATACAAAACACACCTCAAACACTTCTTAGCTATAAACAATTCACTTGCATCACTAGCGACCGCCATTACACACACAGCCACCACGAGGTGGTCTTCTACGCGAGTCTACTACATCTAAATAGCGACCACCATTACACATACACACACAGCCACCACGAGGTGGTCTTCTACACGGCATTAAACATCATAAACAACATCTAAACACCACTTCAAACTCAAGACATTGTGATTTATAACATTTGTGACAATCTGTACACATTACTGACCTGTAAAACAGGAGAAATTATGAGCAGAGAATTCCATTTACTGCTCGTTTGGCGGGTCTTGCCAGAATGGCAAGCTAACGTCAGCTCCGTCATCACGTCAGACATTTTACGGTAGACGCGTAAATAATAACAAACCCCTTTATGGCAGTGTTACTCTGCCATCTACTGCCCCCTGCTGTCCATTGTTAAACAGGTAATATAAAATGATATTAAATATAAACATAAAATTGTGATCACACACTGTGTGGGTCACACTACCTGCTGGTGAGTAAATATTAAAATCAGTTAAAATTGACAACCGGTCCGCGATTTTTTTAGCCTATCTGCCGGTCCTTGGCACAATAAAGGTTGGGAATCCCTAATCTATCACATTCGCTAACCTGTCTGTCTTTAATTTCTTTAAACAGCTCGGCGGGTGCTTCATTTCATTTCATTTCAAACCTTTATTTATACAGATAAAATCCCATTGAGATCATTGATCTCTTTTCCAAGGGAGACCTGTTCAAGTAGTTCCACATGAAACATAAAAGCATAAACAGAACAACAAAAGGACATCATACAGCATCATTTACAAAATTATCCACATAAACAGGTACCAATAGCTTCCGATTGAGTAGCATCCAACCGAGCTTTAAAAACATTTAGTGGCACCAGATTGTTCAGTTTCCATTTAATTTGCAGACTATTCCAAGACAGAGGAGCTGCGCATCTAAAAGCTGTCTTCCCTAAGACAGTCCTAGCAGTTGGCACATTTAATAAAACCACAGCATTCGATCTCAGGCAGTAGCCACTTACAATTCTCCATGAGATCAGGGAGCAGATATAAGATGGAAGTTTCCCTAACATGGCTTTGTATATAAAAATGTACCAGTGACTGAGCCTCCGTACAGTTAGTGAAAGCAAACCAGCCCTTGCATACAGGGTACAGTGATGGGTTAATGCTTTACAGTTTGTCACAAATCCCAGTGCGCTGTGATACGCAGCATCTAACTTGACCAGGCAATTGGCAGGTGCATTCATAGATCCCCATAGTCCAGCACAGGTAAAAAGGTCACAGTGACTAGCCTTTTCCTGGCCTCAAGCGAGAAACAGGACTTGTTCCTGTAGAAGAAACCTAGCCTAACCCTCAGTTTTTTTAGCAGGTTATTGACATGAAGTTTAAAAGAGAGACAATCATCAAGCCAGATACCAAGGTATTTGTAACAGGCAACAACTTCAAGTTTTGTTCCTTGCGTAGTTACAATATCTAAAACAGGCTCTGGCGTCTTTTTTGGTTTTGAAAAGAGCATTACCTTGGTTTTATCCACATTTAAAAGAAGCTTTAATGCAGAGAGCTGAGTCTGAATAGTGTTAAAAACAGCCTGTAATTTAACAACAGCCTCCTTAATGGTGGGACCTGCACAGTACATCACAGTATCATCCGCATAAAAATGTAAAGTAGCTTCATCCACATTATCACCTACGCTGTTAATATATATGGAGAATAAAAGTGGTCCTAAAACAGAACCTTGTGGTACACCATTAGAAATGTTTAACCACTCAGAAGACAGTCCATCAAAATGAACACATTGGGACCTTTCAGAGAGGTAGTTCACAAACCACCCCACTGCAAGGCTGGATAGGCCAATACTGAGTAGCCTCTGCTTTAAGATGCGATGATCAATGGTGTCAAACGCTTTGGAAAGGTCAATAAACAGAGCTGCACAACTCTGCTTATTATCTAAAATACTAGTAATGTCATTCACCACTTTCATTGTGGCAGTGATGGTGCTGTGTTTCTTTCTGAAGCCTGACTGATGTTTAGACAGGATGTCATTTGTACATAAAAACTCCTTTACCTGTTCACTCACTAGGCGTTCAAGAACCTTAGCCAGAACTGACAATTTATAGATGGGTCTATAATTGTTTAATAAGGTGGCCTCCCCTCCTTTCAGTAAAGGCAAGACATAAGCAGACTTCCATACTTTTGGAATTGTATTTGTGCTGAGGGAGAGGTTAAAAAGAGAAGTAAGAGGTGGAGCAATAAAGTCTGCAGCTATCTTTAAAAAGAAAGGTTCTAAGTTGTCCGGGCCAGCCGGTTTCCTAGGATCTAGCTTAGATAAGGCTTCATGAACAACATCAACAGTAAAAGGGGTAAAACTGAAAGGGTTTTCCAGACCACGTTGTTCAGAGTCACAGACTGTGGTGTTTACAGAAGCAGAGTTAGTGACAGAATCAAATAGAGAACCACAGGACACAAAATGCTCATTAAAGCAATTTAGCATAGTGGCCCTGTCCGATATAGAGCCAGATGCTGTGGTAAGGCACGGAGGTAGCTCATTACGGATCTCACCGGTTGATATCGATTGTATTGCTTTCCAAAATTTCCTAGGATTATTTAGGTTTTCTGTGGTAACTGACAAATAGTACTTCGACTTTGCACTTTTGACATTTGAAGTGAAGCTATTCCTTAGCTGCCTAAAACGCAGCCATTCTATCTCTGAGCCTGATTTCCTAGCCTTTGCCCAGGCCTTGTTTCTCTCATGAACAAGACAAGACAGTTCAGCAGAAAACCAAGGATTGTCTCGTCCCTTTACTCTAAATTTACGCAGGGGTGCATGTCTATCAATGATCTCCATAAAACCAAGATAAAAATAAGACCATGCGGTTTCTACATCAGCACACAGATCGATTTTACCCCAATCAAAATCAAACGGATCATGCACAAAACCCTGCTCCACAAAATGTTTTATGTCTCTCTTAATGATAATGCGAGGTTTTGGACCTTAGTGTCCCTAATTGTGGCTACAACATAGTGATCACTCAGATCATTTGCAAATACTCCCACAGATGAATATTTATGGGGAACATTAGTTAAAATGAGATCAATTAGGGAGGATTTATTAGGGGACTTAAATTATTTGGGCGAGTAGGACTGTCCACAATCTGAGTAACATTCAATGAGATACAAAGGTTTTTAAAATCCTCTGACACTGCAGTTAACCAGTCCCAGTTAAAATTTCCAAGTAGCACTATTTCCTTGTAGTCTAGCAGAAAGTATTAAAATAATGATTACAACAAAATGCAAAAAATAAATTAAAAAATATATAAAATATATTTTAAGATCATGTTTAATCATCTGATTCGTCTGTACATTGCTGTTTTAGTATGTGTTCTTCTAGTTAGTGTCTACAGTGTGTGCCTATTGAGCTGTTTAGAGCCATGTGGGACAAAACCGATCCTGCCCCTCCCTCTGACTGTCTAATGCCCCTTTCACACCAGCGCCTTTTCAGCTCCGGCTCGGAGCTAGAGCCTGAAAAGCACCGGGTTTTCCAGTTCACACCGGAGCTGCGCCGGCTCTTAGCTCCGGAATCCGCTTCATTTCCAGCTCCAAAAAATTGTCGGTCCAGAGGCAAGAGCTTTGGAGCTAAGAGGTGACGTCGCTTACGTCTCTCTTACGTCGAGGCGTGCAGGAAACTAAACCCACCTCCCATGGGTCGACTGTTATGCCTGCCTACAAGCAGTAGTGCCTATAAACACACTTTATAAAGTCAGGCAACACTAACCAGGCTTCGTGTGATTCTGTTTATTTGTGCCTTACTTTGACCATCCGTTCGCTGTTATCGATCATTGTGGAGAGAGGCAGACGTGTTGTTTTGTATTATTGCAGCTATCGGATGCAAGTAGTCAGTTTAGCTTCGGTTGCTATGCTAACATCACCCGTTTTATACCAGAGAAACTTTCATAACAGCGTTGTGATACCAAACAGTGTCAATTCAGACTGACACACATTCACTTAGGCTAAGGGGAACTGGGGATATGCATCAGCTGCTTGTGTGAGTCGGACAGTGAATACTTTAGAGCGGCCGCTGCAGTGTGAGCTAACCGGGAGCTAACGGGAGAATAAACTCCCGTGGATGAGCAGCCAATACTGCAGCGGTCGGTAAATGCTGCAGAAACACATTAATAAACAATTAACCACGGCACTCTGGAGAAAAGTATAAGGTTGGAGAAGTCGTTATTGAATTTATTCTGGCTTCGTGTGATTAAAAGCAACACGATCATCGACCCGACGCAGTTGTTGTTGTGAGCTTCCGTTGGGGGGCAAATCAGCGATGTAAACGGTGACGTCATGACGCAGCAAGGGCAGCTCTGGGGCGCCAGTGGGCGGTGTGCACAGAGCGGGAGCTGAAAAGGGAAACTGGAGCTGAACCAGAAAAGCTCCCGCTCGGAGCTAGAAACTGAAAAGCGCTGGTGTGAAAGCCGCATAAGTGAACGGTGACTGCAAAAACTACACTGCGCATGCTCAGAGTATTTTCCTATTTAATGTGTGTGGCAAAAAATAATGACCATATGGGCAAAGTGCTGCCATCCCCACCATACTTCATCTCACATAATTCAGAGCTGATTGGCTGTAAGTACGTGTGCCGCGAAAAGTGTGGTGTGTGAAGAGGAGACGAGAGAGCTGCAGTGAGGCGTCCTAAAACCAGGAAGTAAGCTGCGCATGGCTTCCCTCCACAAAAAAGCAACGAGATTTCTCCATAGGATTTTAGAAAATAGCTCAAAGTAAGATCTGTGGGAAACGTAGCTGTTAGATAAATGTACGTTTTGTTCAGCCGGTTAATATCCACATGTCTACCCTACTTTTATCATTTTCGAATAAAAAATCTATTGATTAGATTAGATTTATGATAGACTTTTTAAACTACAAGAAGATAAGGAGGACTTTTACAAAAAAGTAATAGAGATGTTTGTCCAGAGGGATAGGCAAATGGACTTCATCTTCAAGTCAAGGTAAGACCGCAATGTTATTGAAAATGAGATCTTACTAAGAGAGAACAATTCAATATTTAAATGATAAAATTACATTTGTTGGCTATCCTTCTGTTGAACTGTCTGTTTAAAAGTAATTGAAGCATCAGACAAAAAAAGCTTTTGAAAATAATATTATATTTTGATTTAATATATTTGTAAACCTGAAGAGTCAGTGCCAGTGCCTCACCAGCCATGAACCTCTCTGCAGAAGCTTATATATAGACATCTGAGTTGTTTGTGCCCCACCACTTTTGTACATATAGAAACGCCACTGCGTAGGCTTGCCCTGACTGTCAGAGATATAGCTCAAATACTTCCAAATTTCGCTTCTGGCGTCTTTTTTGTCAACAAGCCGAGGCGCAGTGGCAGTTGCACTCCCACTTGCAGCCATGCTTCTCGTTTTCTCACATGCTCTGGCAGCTAGATCGTGGCCGAGTGCACGAGAGAGGGGAGGGATTTAGAACGTGCTTGAGAGGGGCCAACCCAGTCTCATGGCATTTCGTGTTCACCAACACGATTTTTAATCTATTGATTCGTGTTCACCAACATGATTTCCCCCTTTTTTTTCATGTTGCACAGCACGATTTTAAAAGCAATGTATTTCTACTGGTAATGTGTTTCGTGCCTGCACCACTTCTTTTTCTCAGGTCGGGTCATGGAAGACCGGAAGCTGTGTGGTTCATAAAAACATGTTCTTACTCAATATCAAGCCACACTTATTGCTTTTATTTTAAATCGTATAATTTCGGACTTTTGTTGCCGTCTGTGAGGAAAATAAATGGGGCTCAGAGCCTCAGAATACTGAAATCTGTATTTTTTTAAATCTTTTTTTCCTTCTAATTTGTTATTCTTTTCAAAATAACACACTGGAAACAGACGTAGGCCTGTAAGGGACATTTCGAGCATCATTGCGATCGTCAACATTTCTGAGTTTAGGATGGCCGAAGACACTACACTACACTACCCATAATCCCCAGCTATCGTTTAGGACTACAGTCCCCGTGATTAATCTTCAAACTCTGTGATTGGATGTTGGAGTGGCAGTGCGCCAAGGTTACAACGAGCGTCAAACAGCTGTTTGAAATGGAACGAAACCACGCCAGACTATCCAAAACTGGAATCGAACGCCCCCCCCAGAACTACACACTGGCTATTGTGTTTCGCAAAATGTTCTATGGGACGTCTCTACTGAACATTTTCGTTTTTCCCACAATTAGAAGCTGCCAGTATTAAACACATTGGTGTTATCAAATGTAAAACATATAATTAATAAATCGGTGAAAATCGCTTGTGTCCATAATGCGCAGAATTAATATATACCCACGCAGCTCATTGTTACTTTGTAATTCTACTCCACTACAATTCAGAGGTTAACCTGGTATTTTTACTCCACTGCATTTATTTGAGTTACTTTGCAGATTCTGATTAATGATGTGAAATATAAACAACCCTTAAATCAGACTTTAGTTACAGTAAAATTCAGGTAAGGTGATTGTCAAGTGCCAACAATCAGGAGAGATATTTGATAGTTGGTGCTTGAGAAGACTAAACATTTATCTTTAATTGACATGAATGGAAACGAGTAATAAAGTATATTCATTACTCGTTATTCTCTACTAAGAGTTAATTAAAGACTGTATATTATGGCTATTTTGCACATCCCTTTCAAGATTTCAAGATTTTCAAAGGTTTATTGACATATCATATACACAACTACGGTGTATGCAATGAATGAAAATCTTAGGTCACAGGTTCCTCAACAGTGCATTACAAGACATCCATCAATATGTGTGTACCTCCACCATTAAACTGTCATATTCTGCACATTTCTTATTCTATCTACATACATAAGAGTATAATTCATATGTGTAATATCAGTTAAAATAAGTGCTTCAACATAGTTAACATTGCAGGAAAGCAATTATGTTAAGTACTTTGTCAGGCTTAATATTTATCTGTAGATAGATACCCCCAAAGTGTTTTTCTTATTTAAAAGAAGACCTTAATCTAAAGTATTATTTAATGTTTAAATAAAGGTTAATTCGTTTTTCTGTTTTGCACCTCCTCCTAATATCTTTGTACATCCTGCACTAAACTGTTTTATTGTAGAGATCACTTATAGTATCTTCTTGATTTTTTATATTCTATATTTCTATCACAGACCTTCTACTTTCCCCCTATGAAAGTATGTACTCTTCATATATTTTTTTATCAAATATAACACATACAAACAATAATTCAATAACCTGCTTTAAGAAAAAAGAAGATGGCAACCTCCTCCACACCAAACTGCACAACCTGTAAGTTGATGGTCCTGGCTTACTTTACATGACTTCAGATGGTTGACATTACACACAAACATACTATACATATATGTATATATATATATATATATATATATACATGTGTGCACAATTGTAGATAAACAGCACACAGTATATACATATATATATATATATATATAAACTGTGTGCTGTTAATCTGTTTTTTGAGGTTTTGCTCTCTTGTTACTTTTAACCATACAGGTGTGATTTCATAGTTATTTTGTATGTTATTGTCAAAGGAACAAAATGAGCAACCCTTTATACTTAATTTGATATTCCTCATTATCTGAAGCATTTGTTACTCTCGTTTATTTTCCTCCCATAGTGATATGGATAATCGGAGACAGCTATGTCCGGCGTGGAGCCCAGAGAGCTACAGAGACCATCGGCAGCAACCTTGGCCTTGACCTGAGGGTGCGCTGGTTCGGTTGGGGTGGACTGCGCTGGAGAGGTGTCCTCCCCTTCTTTTCCTACTCCCTGCGAGGAAGAGCAGTCCCGGATGTCCTCCTCATCCACTGTGGCGGCAATGACTTGGGGGATGTGCCCAGTGTTCAGTTGCTGAACCAGATGAAGGAGGACCTGCACCAGCTTCACCATCGGCACCCTGGCATGAAGATCATGCTCTCCCAGATATACCAAAAATAAATAAATTACATTCATATTTTCACTTCTTTTGTCTACTCCTTACTGAAAATGTTAGCTATCACATCAAAATACGACTATCAAATGAAAGGATAAGCTTACAATACAATACAGAAAACATTACACATTAAGGCTCACATTTTTTCCCAAGCCGGAGCAGTCTGAAAAGAGTCCCAAGTTTAAAAACACAAAATCTTGACAATGAATACTACCCTGTCATTTATCAGTGACAATGCAAACAACAGGAAGGTCTCCCCTAATCCCATGTATTTTGGCATCAATGTCATAAGCATACCATAGAATGTAATTATGAAGTGCAACACCCACAATCCCTACAGGGTCGTAACATCACAGAAGATAATATCTTCTAGAGAGTTTTGTTCAGTATGCAGATAAATATTTGTTTTACAATAGAAACATTTTTCTCAAATGTTCCCACATGTTGTGAACATCAACTTAAAATCTTTTGTCAACAAATAAAACATCTTAATTTCCTTCACGACAACATTTTGTTTATCACACCACTACATTAACAATAAGCATAGGAAAATGATAAATGTCGACATTTAAGATTGTGCTTTTACTCTTTATTTAATCAGATCTATTTCACATTGAAAATGTGATAAATACACAAGCCACATTGAAAGTTACATCTTGCATTTTTTGACTTAAGTACACTAGAACATAAATTAAAGATGTGCAACAACTGTATCTAATTAAAATGATATAACTTATGTACAGGGTTGGGAGGGCTACTTGCCAAAAACACAACCAGTAACTTCATGTGAGTATCAAGATATAAAAGTAATGTAACCTGATCACTTTATTTTTCTTTTGGATTACCTCAATATCAAATTCAATGCAAATAAACACAGGAGAGAAGAAATATTAATATGATTTTTTTACTTAAATGTATAATATAATACCATAAAGCAGATTCAGGCAGTAGGTGTATAGATTCACAATTAAAGTATTAGCCTACAGAACAGTACGGCTTCCAGAGAAGAGATACCATTTGATAATTTTACAACAAACACTATATGCTCTTTTTGGGTTTGAATAAGATTGTAATCCTGAGTTTCCCTATTATTAAAAAAATTAAAACATATCCGATTACATCTTTTCCTATGTAACTAAGGATTACACTTTCCTTTTTTTCTATACGATCTTGATTCGAGTTAGATGTAATCCATTACTACATAAGCCAATAAAAGTCATAACTTTTGGAAAATTATCTTAAGTTATAAGTGATGCCTTCAATCTCTTTCACGTGGAGAAGACATCCCATTGGCCGAGGCGTTGCAACTTCCCTCAAGCGTCCTACATGAAAGAAAGATCACAAAAATGTGTGCACAAACTATTCAGTATGACCCATCTTGGTTTAAAGCCCAAGTGTAAGAGTGAACAGAGGCGGAGTCTGCTTGTTTTTCAATTTGTTTTGTTTGTTGGCTGCTGCAACCCAAACCAACATCCTCACAAGCATTGACTGTTGGAATGTCATTATGCTCCACATGTGGAACAACAAAGGCTTCTTCAGGTGTGCCTTGCATCATAATGATATTGCTCTGATCAGCAGCAAGACTGTTTTCACCACTACCATGGTCGACATCTGCCACCTCCTCATTGCTGTTAACAGTCGAACTAGGACTGTCACTTACCTCGTCATTGTTACTCACCCTGCTTTTCCTTCTAGGCTGTGAAAATGGTGGGCACTGAAGTGTTTTTCAGGCATCTCCTTCCCTAATAAAAATAATAAACAAAAACACATAAAATAACTTTTTGAGGTCTGTAGATATTCAACTTTCTTTTGAATAATGTTGTTTTAAATTTAAGAGTGCATTATAAAAGACAATAGAGGGCCAACATGTTAACTATGCAGTTAATCCATTCAACAATTACGTGTTTCCAAGATTCAGATTCAAAGGATTGATGTCATAGCACATAGGCTACAGTGTAGGAATGGCAATGAAAATCATCTGTCCCGGGCTCCTCCAACAATGCAACAGTTATATAAGACATAAAACAATAAAAGAAATTCAAAATTAAATTAAGAATAATAAATTAGTGCAGGCAGAAATCTATATACACGTAAATATAATAAGACATATGCAAGAACAGAATGTAAAGATAAATATAGTAAGATGAAATTAAATCTTTTTTTTTTTACAGTGATAGCTGTTAAGATAAAATAAGTTATAAGATGACAACAGATGAATGAATGTTGCTATTAAAATAATGTAAAAAAGTTAATATAATGCATCTGTTTTTAACATAGAGTATGTGGGGGAAATGGCAATTCTCTATCTATGATAAAGAGTCTTTGCATAAATTGAAGAGAAATGTGATGGTTTGCAAAAGAATTCGATTTCTATGTTTCTATACTTAACTGGCCAAATCTTAATTTGGCCTTTAATCAAAAGAACATTACTCATCACTGATGTGCAAGCTGTGCCATAACAATTATTTAGCATTGTATGATGTATAACATGTATTTAATTAGTAACAACAATTTACACTCACAAATGGAACCAAGTTATTTTTTTTTAAAGGATCTGTACCCATGAGTCCGTGCTGAAGTGATGACTCAAAGTGTGCACTGCACAGGCGAGAAGAAACGTTGGGGGTCCATTTATTCCTCCGGATGTTCAGCACCCACTGGTCCAGCCTGTCTGGATCACCTAAAGGAAACCTTTATTAAAAAATACATGAAAACCGACCCAAAGACAACAGGAGGGTTAATGCCATATTCACTTAATAACGCATGAACAACTTTTACAAATATTTCTATATAGTCTGTGTTGGTAAATGTAATCTAGGTTGCACATTTCCTGCTGAAATACATGCATGGGCCTACCAAGTTACTGCGTGGCACTTTGGTTTTGATAAAACAGTGTAGTTCCACTATATAAACGTTACATTCATAATCAAACGAGACAATATGCAAGATAAATAGCTATTTGTTGTTATTCTTAATACTTGTCATTCACACGTTAATAAAATAAGTACCGATACATAGCAGAACATTTGTGGCGATGATCAGCTTAATAAGCCTTGTTCAACATCATTTCTTTAGCTAATACTATAGAAGGCTGCAGGCCAACCAAGTCCGCGTTTCGCTGCATTCCTTGATCTCCAGTTATAACGCCGCAAAGGGCTAGCTACGGCTCCGGTTAGCTACGGCTCCGGTTAGCTTCGGCGGCCACCACTGGGATAATTGGGTCCCCTTTTAACATTTGCTCCCATTTAGCATTATGGGCGTCATAGCCATAGACTATAAAAGTCTTACCCAAGGCTGAATCATAAACTAAACTGTATATATATATATACACATGTATAAAGGGTTACATCCTTAGCTGGCTAATAAGCTACATAACAAGCTAAGCTAACAAGCACACAAACACCTGCTAACGGGGTTAACATGTACAATATTATCATTTTACTCACCGAAAAAAGCTGAGAGTAGACTTCTTGGAAGTTCTGTTAGTACATTCAAGCACACAGCACGACATTTTAATTGTCTGGTATTTGTAACAATATTCCCACAATCACGGCTAAAGCTAAAGGGTCAAGTACAGTAACTACGACTAACTAACGTTGTAGCCTCTATGGTTGTAGCCTAGCAGAGTGGACAAGTTGCTGTTAGCTGACAGTGAGGCATGTACGTGTCCATCAACGTGACCACGCCCTAATTTATGCAAAAACTTTAAGACCTAATATAAATAAAAGGGTTGTGTTAGAAAACAATTCACTCACATATCCATAATCATGCAGGTGGAATCTAACTATATCGATAATAAAAATGTATGGAGCCAGGGGTAGAAACTGCTCCTTTCTGCAGTCATCGCCTATCGGCAATATATGAACTGCAGTGTGTGGCACTTCCGTATTGGCGTCCCGGCTCTTCCCCAGAGTTTGCCGCTTGGTCTTAACAGAGTGTAATAATAAATGCTGACACCACTGGTTAAGGCTTTGGAAATTGTTCCTCTTCTTGTGTATTTTCCTAACCCTAACCCAACATTGATTTTGAGCGAATCGGTCACATGACCTGGAAGGTATTGAAGAAATAGGCACATTTTTCCATCAAAAATATTAATATAAAAATATTTAAAATATTAAAATGCAACAAAAAGAGGTGTGTCCTATGCAGCCAGTGTAGTTCTTTGACCCAGCATTGATGTTGAGTCATTAGGTCACATCAGAGCCATTTAATAGAAGAGTTACGACATCTCCGTTCACTCCAATGGACCACTTTTTTACAGCAATGGCGGATCGTGGAGCCTCTCAATCGTTCCCCGGAAGTTAGCGTCAAGGCTGGCAGAGCTGTGGAGTTGCAGCATAATAGACCGTTCGTGACGGACTTTTAAAGGTAAGAAGAAGTTTAAAGATGTATATTGCGGATATTATCAGTACATCTGATTCAAATGAACATGTGTATTAAAGGATGTCAGTGGATTATCCCTAAATTAGTAGATTTAGGGAACGTTTACAGATAACAGATTAAGCTAGCATACCGAAGCAAGTTAGCAACACACGTTGAACAGCCTTTCAATTGTAAATTCCGTTCTCTCTATGTCATTTCGTCCAACATGTTGAATTAGAGAAGAGGGGCTTCTAAACGGGATTGTATGCGGGGGTGGAGGGAGTTAAATATTAGATAAATATAACTTTGGTGCGTGTAAGAGTGAGTGTTTTTAGCAGAGCCATATTGTGTCCTTGTGATTCTGTTGATTATTACCTGTCTGTATAATGTTGCAGCTCAGCTGATTCTGGATTGATGGCAAAGGGAGAGGGACTTAAGTGAGAGTGAAAACACAAGGTACGTTTAATACTACTGTTTTATATAAGTAAACACGTTATCTCCCCAAGGCAATAGGTGTGCTATATAGGTGTGTATAACCCTTTCTCCTGTCTGTTGCTCCCTCTTTCAGCACAAGAACCAGAGGGGGGTTCAATGGAGCCTGAATACCTGCACCGATGCCCCTTTCACACCAGCGCCTTTTCAGCTCCGGCTCGGAGCTAGAGCCTGAAAAGCGCTGGGTTTTCCAGTTCACACCGGAGCTGCGCCGGCTCTTGGCTCCGGAATCCGCTTCATTTCCAGCTCCAAAAAATTGTCGGTCCAGAGGCAAGAGCTTTGGAGCTAAGAGGTGACGTCGCTTACGTCTCTCTTACGTCGAGACGTGCAGGAAACTAAACCCACCTCCCCTGAACATGGGTCGACTGTCAGCCTGCCTACAAGCAGTAGTGCCTATAAACACACTTTATAAAGTCAGGCAACACTAACCAGGCTTCGTGTGATTCTGTTTATTTGTACCTTACTTTGACCATCCGTTCGCTGTTATCGATCATTGTGGAGAGAGGCAGACGTGTTGTTTTGTATTATTGCAGCTATCGGATGCCAGTAGTCAGTTTAGCTTCGGTTGCTATGCTAACATCACCCGTTTTATACCAGAGAAACTTTCATAACAGCGTTGTGATACCAAACAGTGTCAATTCAGACTGACACACATTCACTTAGGCTAAGGGGAACTGGGGATATGCATCAGCTGCTTGTGTGAGTCGGACAGTGAATACTTTAGAGCGGCCGCTGCAGTGCGAGCTAACCGGGAGCTAACGGGAGAATAAACTCTGTGGACGAGCAGCCAATACATCCAAAATCACATATTTTGTTGCTGTTGGTCGTGAAATTGCTCCTGCTGACTTGAGCCAGCCATTTTTTCCTCCGCTCTGTGTCAGTGGGGAAGCCGTACATTCGTACTCCTTTCTCTGAGCGATTTGAGCATCCCCAGGCAGCACAGCAAACCATGGTGGCGACTGGGAGGCAGCACAGCAAACCAGGACAACACGGAGGAAAAGGCACCGACAAACTGCATGATATGCTCTTCTATGTTTATTGAATTCCATGTATTTGCAATGGATGTTCCTAAAGCAACACATTTAACATCATCATCATCATCATCATCATCATCATCATCATCATCATCATCATCATCATCATCATCATATCCTGTCGGTCTCCTGTCCTTTCTGAAACAACCTGATCTCACCAGAATACGTGACTCCACCACGACTCCTTAACACCACAATGCGTGGTGGAGTCACGAACTTTGTTACATTTGCGTGTCGGCACCACGCAAACAACCCCAATGTAAAGTGAATGAGGCTCCTTTGTCGTGGTGCACACACGCATTTCTACAACGTGCATTGTGTGTAATGCAACTGTTAATTTTATTAAATTAGTTTGTTTTTAAGGAAGGCCAGAGCTTCAGCTGTGTCAAATAGATTGTTCCCTTTAGTTAACGTTATTTAAAAGATAATGATCATGTCTTGTATTACGAGCGTCCATTCCCATTGGATAACAGAGAATTTTACACCCGGAAGTAAGTAGCCTATTCTCCTTACTGTCGATTGATTTTACAGTGATATCTGCACTACTCATCGACTAAAAAACACCAAATTGTCCTTTTTAATTACACAACATTGATTGGTTTGAATTGTGTGCAATGCTTTTGTATTTTCCCCCTTCGATTCGGAGAAACAAATATTTTTTCGGAGTTTTTGGACGGCAGAAGACACTACACTACCCAGAATCCTCAGCTATCGTTTGGGACTACACCATGAACCCCGTGATCAGCCCTCAAGCTCTTTGATTGGTTGACCTCCAACTGCATTCCATATGAAAAAAAAACGTTTCGTAAAAGAGAAAATCATACTTTATTCAGCAGTGCTTGCTTTACTCTTTGATAGTCATCACATGAATGCATTGTAATAAATGGTTTGGCTGCATTAAATATTACACATCTGTCTTAGTTCTTTATTTATCTACAGAGATGATATCGGGCATCAGAATACACCGGAAACTATTCTTTTACCGTTCTGTTTTAATTTCACAATAAAGTTAGTAGTAATATTTTGTTTTGATATTATTGTTTTTTATTAACTACTAGACGACTGGGTCATGTTAAGACCATCTTTTTTTGGTTGCTATTGGTTTTTCCCATCGCTTTTGTGTTACAAATATCAAAACAATAACAAAATAATATTCGTCTTAAACTAAACCGGAAACAGCAGTATATTTTATTTTGTTAACACTGTAAACTTGACAGCCTTTTAACCTATGCTTTTAACCATAGACTGTATATATAAAGCTTTTAACCCAAACCACCTACTGGTTAAAGCACGTTATTACACGTTTAGAGTAATTGCAATGCAGGAAGATTGTGTTGCTTTTTAATGACTGTTTAAAATGCCTTTTTCTTAATGTCTTTCATTTTTGTAACGCACTTTTGAATGTGTTATATTTTATGAAAACATTCATAATGCTCCGGAGAATCGGAGCAGCGGGAGCGGTATTGCAGTCGCTTTACCGCACCGTTGTGACGAAAAGGGAGCTGAGCCGGAAGGCAAAGCTCTCTGTCTACCGGGCCATTTTCGTTCCTACCCTCACCTATGGTCATGAAGGATGGGTCATGACCGAAAGAACGAGATCGCGGATACAAGCGGCCGAGATGGGTTTCCTCCGCCGGGTGGCTGGTGTCTCCCTTAGAGATAAGGTGAGAAGTTCGGTCATCAGGGAGGGACTCGGAGTTGAGCCGCTCCTCCTTCGCGTCGAAAGAAGCCAGTTGAGGTGGTTCGGGCACCTAGTTAGGATGCCACCTGGGCGCCTCCCTAGGGAGGTGTTCCAGGCACGTCCAGCTGGGAAGAGACCAAGGGGTAGACCTAGGACCAGGTGGAGGGATTATATCTCTTCGCTGGCCTGGGAGCGCCTTGGGATCCCCCAGTCAGAGCTGGTTGATGTCGCCAGGGAAAAGAAAGTTTGGGGCTCTCTGCTGGAACTGCTGCCCCCGCGACCCGACCACGGATAAGCGGGAGAAGATGGATGGATGGATGAAAACATTCAAATATTAAGAGTACATATAAAATAGTGGGAAAGTAGAAGGTCAATTATATAAATATAGAATAGAAAATATCAAGAAGATACTCAAATGATATCTATAGTAAAACAGTTTAGTGCCTGATAGGAGGATGTGCTAACTAATAAGGCTTTATTTAAAGAAATGTGCAGAATACGACAGTGTAATGGTGGAAGTATACACACATTGATAGATGTCTTGTAATGCACTGTTGATGAACCTGTGACCCAAGTTTGTCATTCATTGCATAACTACGCTATTGTGTATATGATATGTCAATAAACCTTAGAAAATCTTGAAATCTTGAAAGGGATGTGCAAAATAGCAATTATATACAGTCTTTAATGAACTATTAGAGAATAACGAGTAATGAATATGCTTTAAACGGATCTGCAGATAAATATTTAGTCTTCTCAAGCACCAACTATCAAATATCTCGCCTGATTGTTGGCACTTGACAATCACCTTCACTGAATTTCATTCAGGTGTAACTAAAGTCTGATTTAAGGGTTGTTTATATTTCAAATCATTAATCCAAATCTGTAAAGTAACTAAAATAAATGTAGTGGAGTAAAAATACCAGGTTAAACTTAAAGAAAGCCCTCAGGATTATAAAAGACCACCATCACCCCAGCCACAAACGGTTCTGTCTGCTGCAGTCTGGCAGGCGGTACCACAGTATTCGGACTAAAACCACCAGACACAGAGACAGCTTCATCCCACAGGCCAGAAGACTATTAAACACCTGAACTTAGAAATAACATTCATCTGGCTGCTACTTAGAAATTATTTATCTAATATATCATATTCCAATCACTTGTATATAGACTCTTATTGCACTATTTCACTATTTTTTCTGTGTATCTGTTTTATTGCGTAGCACTGTTGGAGGAGCCTGTGACCTAAGGGGGGGGGGGGGGGGGGGGGTAGGACACGTTCGATTCCTGTTTTGAATAGTGTGCCGTCGATGGGTTTCATTCCATTTCAAAGTCCTTTTGGACGCTCTGTGTAAACGTCGCGCATCCAATCACAGAGGTTGAGGACTGATCACGGGGTTCATGGTGTAGTCCCAAACGATAGCTGAGGATTCTGGGTAGTGTAGTGTCTTCTGCCGTCCTAAAACTCCGAAAAAATATTTGTTTCTCCGAATCGAAGGGGGAAAATACAAAAGCATTGCACACAATTCAAACCAATCAATGTTGTGGAATTAACAAGGACACTTTGGTGTTTTTTAGTCGATGAGTAGTGCAGATATCACTGTAAAATCAATCGACAGTAAGGAGAATAGGCTACTTACTTCCGGGTGTAAAATTCTCCGTTATCCAATGGGAATGGACGCTCGTAATACAATACAGAGGACATGATCATTATCTTTTAAATAACGTTAACTGAAGGGAACAATCTATTTGACACAGCTGAAGCTCTGGCCTTCCTTAAAAACGAACTAATTTAATAAAAATCAAAGTTGCATTACACACAATGCACTGTTTTTTGAGAACACAAATTCGTAACTAATGTAATTTTTACATTCTGACGAAAAATAAAATAATTATGAATACAAATAAAATAAAAGAAGCCTCCCGTGAGTTTCTACAAGCTATAAAGTAGATTTTAAGCTCACTGCGGGACGTTGTAGAAATGCGTGTGTGCACCACGACAAAGGAGCCTCATTCACTTTACATTGGGGTTGTTTGCGTGGTGCCGACACGCAAATGTAACAAAGTTCGTGACTCCACCACGCATTGTGGTGTAAAGGAGTCGTGGTGGAGTCACGCATTCTGGTGAGATCAGGTTGTTCTGAAAGCCATAAAGACGACATTAGTCATTTAGATAACTTGTGTCCTCAATTACCAGGGGATTACTGAAACTACCATGAATTTAAGAAAATGGTAGAAATGAATCCAATCTGAATTTTAAAGCATTACTTTAGATCCCCTCCCTCTAAATGTATCAATAAACATTAGAAAGTGATCCTCCTGACTACCATACAAGTTTAAGAAGATAATATTGGTTTGAAAGAATTCAAAGCTATAAATAAACAGCAACAGGCTCTTTAACCAAGGCACTGTTAGTAACATGTAAACTAGTTGTTCACACTAATCCTAATATTATCACTTAATATTAGCAAATTCGATTTTATTTTTTAAAACATATTGATGTAAATACATACACATATCGATTTGTTGTATAAATATTGCAAATCAAAACCTTTATTCACTAATAATTACCAAAAATCGTAGTTCTATCTCCTGTTATCAATGCATTCACATTGCCCGCCATGAACTTCCGGGGAACGATCCCTCGTCTACATGAACCACGTGACGATAACCGTTTTTGGACTTCCGGTGTCGTAACTCTTTTATTAAATAGCTCTGGGTCACATGACCTGGAAGGTATTGAAGAAATAGGCTCATTTTTCCATCAAATTATTAATATAAAATATTTAAAGTATTAAAATGCAATAAAAAGAGGTGTGTCCTATGCAGCCAGTGTAGTTATTTGACCCAACATTGATTTTGAGTGAATCGGTCACATGACCTGGAAGGTATTGAAGAAATAGGCTCATTTTTCCATCAAAATATTAATAAAACGTATTTAAAGTATTAAAATGCAATAAAGAGGTGTGTTCAACAAATGCATGCTCTAGCGTGGATTTGCTTCACATTCACTCGATCGGGAAGCTGTCGATTTATTAAAAAGAAAAATGTTCTTGTGTAATTGAAAAGTAATTTGTTGATGGTCCCTAAGTGAAAGCCTCGTTTCGCGGAGAAGATCTCCCCGTCGTAATACAGCCAGCAGCAGGGGAAACTGACGCTGCTGGCGAATGTCCGTCGAATATCCAACCTAAAACTAAATTCACCGCGGTATAATTCAGTGTGCATCGACATGAAAATAACAAAAAAGTTCATGCTGGACTCAAACCCGAGTTCCAATAGCAAAAATCACGCAAGTCCTGCGCGTTATGAGTGCGCCACAACTCAACATGGCACTTTATGGAGAATCATAAATTAAACAAGTGTGTTCAAAACACTCACGTCAATTACATCTGATTACATGACATTCCATTTACCTGACGCTTTTATCCAAATGCCTACTATAATATGTATATTATAAGTGTAGATACATTCGCTCACATTATAAATGATGGTCGGGTTGCATCTTTATGGAACTTTTTAACAAGGTTCATCCAACACATTGAAGTGTGGTGTTATAATACTTTGTGTAGATCCGTGGCGCACCAGTAACGCGCATGGCCCGAGTGATTTTTGCTGTTGGGACTCAGGTTTGAGTTGAACTTTTTTGTTATTTTCATGTCGATGCACACTGAATATTATGTTGTTTGCCGAGACCAACATGAATGACCCATCAGCATTTTAAAGTCTACCACATGCAGCAATGACATTTCTGCTGCTATCTTTGTAAAACGAGTTAACAGTCACATCTTATCTGGATGAGTGCTGCAGAATACTGTTTATATAAAGGGATAAATGTGTGTGTAGTCTTTCATATTAAACATGATCGCTGGTAGATAGTGTTATGCTGTGTTCGTTATTCTCGCGTCCAGGTAAGAAGCTTAAAAAGGAGACTAAATGGAGTCTCTGAGAAGGTTCAAAATTGGTACTTTAATTAATAAAAAGCGCGGTAATGTTACAAGCAGGATATTGTTCAGTCAGGAGAGAAAGTCTGCAGCTTCCTCTCCCTTGGTGGCCGTGCAGAAGAGAGCTTACAAGCATTTGTCTTTCCCGCTTGCTGGCTGTTCGCTCCTCCTCTCTGGGAGCTGTCGTGATTTAGGGGGCTTCCCCCCTCGTTCTCCTGTGTCCGATATCGCGTTAAACAGAGGATTTCGACATTTTACATTCATTGCTTACTTCCACATGCCTTTTCTCCTCCTTATCTCTTTCATAACTTTATATGTAATACATGTTAACGGCGTCAATAGCCACTTTAATGATACTAATGGGCAGTAGTCCCGGATGTCGTCATGACGGATTTTCAGAATAAAAGCTTGGTATTGAGAACTTCCGGGTTTTTCCAGAATAAAATAGCATTTAAACTGACGGTATGTTTAAGGTACATTATGCCATAAAACATTGATTTTAATTTCTAACAATAGCCACATAAATCGTAACACAATTTAACCTGGGCGGGTCCCATTTTTCCCTGGGCGGATGTTTACCTGAGAGGATCACAGTTTACAGTTCACAGCTGAATACTTCTCCACGCTGCTTTCAAACTCTGAGTAAACAACGTGTGCTTCACTTGGAGGCTGTCTGAAGGTGTCAGATGGACTTGGTATCACATTAAGAACGATATTCAGTAATAATTCTGGCAACAATAGCTGGTTTAAATGATTTATTGGAGCTTGCAACGTTTTGAACAGACATCCCCAGTCAACTCGTTTTTCTTGTTGTAGTCCCCGCTGTTCGCGTCCGGATATCTCCATCGTAACAACCTCACACACTGGTACTGAATGTGCATCAAAGTCTTCCTACCGAGCCAAATATACCAAACGATTTATGTAAACGACAGAAGAAGCGATCGAAATGTGTATTTCAAGGCCATGCCCCCCCACCTCTGTAAACCAGTTGATCGGGGAACCAGTTCATCTGGAACACCGGGCCAGTAACCTACATGCTGCCTGCACTGCAGTGACAAAGAGCCGGCTGAAAATCGGCAACGTTTCCTTAATATTCCTAGATTTTAAATATTGATGTCCACGCATTTTCAGTTATAATGTTCTCAGGCACTTAATAATAATACGTGTGCCTGTCAGTGGCAAAAACAAGCACTTCAACGTTGAGTAATATATAGGATAATGTAACAATTCAGTAGGGTACCGAGCCCCGGTATTAATCAAAAGAGTCCCGGGAATTAATTATTAAAGACTCTGGTGCCGTTAAACTCCAATGTTATCAGTCTTTGTATCGGTACTGGAGATATTTAAAACATGTTATATGTATTATGCTACACAAACATTATATTGCAGTTTTAGTTTCGCCTCCGTTTTTAATATGCAAAAAGACTGCAAAATGCGTCTATGATTATTTTGAGTATTTTCGATCTTTCCAATCCAGCGTCTCTGTGCGAGGGGGCGGGGCAGTTTACACACGCGGCTGCTACATGCAGCACACACACACACACACACACACACACACACACACACACACACACACACGGATCGGAACATCTCTAAATATTATTTAATGAATCGTTGAGCTAGCTAACTAGCATACATTGTCACTATCTGCTAACGTTAGCTTTAGCCTTCGTTTTCTAATAGTTTTTTTCATAGGCTATAAACAGAGGTGGTATAAGTATAGATATTGTACTTGAGTAATATAAGCACTCAGATCTTAGAGTAAAAGTAGAAGTACTCCGATCTTGTACTTGAGTAAAAGTAGAAGCACACAGATCTTGTACTACAGTAAAAGTAGAAGTACTAAGATCTTGTACTTGAGTAAAAGTAGAAGTACTCAGGTCTTGTACTTGAGTAAAAGTAGAAGTACTTGAGTAAACGTAGAAATACTAAGATCTTGTACTTGAGTAAAAGTAGAAGTACTCAGGTCTTGTACTTGAGTAAAAGTAGAAGTACTTGAGTAAACGTAGAAATACTAAGATCTTGTACTTGAGTAAAAGTAGAAGTACTCCGATCTTGTACTTGAGTACAAGTAGAAGTACCAGAGTGTAGGAATACTCTGTCACAGTAAAAGTCCTGCATTCAAAATGTTCCTCAATTAAAAGTAGAAAAGTATTATCATCAAAATATAGTGAAAGTAGCGACAGTAAAAGTAGTCACTGTGCAGATTGATCCATTTCAGAATAATATATCTAATATGTTTTATGATTGATCATTAAAGTGTTCTCAAAGCTGGTAAAGCTGCAGCTAGTTTGAATTACTTTGTATACTGCATGGTAGCTTGTGAATTTACTCCAAGTGGAACTAAAGTCTGATTTAACACTTGATTATATTTCACATCATTCAACCACATCTGTAGAGTAACTAAAGGGATTAAATACATGTAGTGGAGGAAAAGTACACCATGTACCTCTGAACTGTAGTGGAGGAAAAGTACACCATGTACCTCTGAACTGTAGTGGAGGAAAAGTACACCATGTACCTCTGAACTGTAGAGGAGAAGAAGAACAAAGTAGCAAAACATTGAAGTATCTCAAAATTGTACCCAAATATAGTACTTGTTGAGTTGATGAATTTAGTTACTTTACACCACTGGCTATACAGATAAGCCAGACTAAGCCTTGAACAGAGGCATGGAAATATATTTTCAAAATGCTCAACAGTGCTGCCAAAATGATAAACTGACTGCTACACAATTAAAATAAACGCTTTTATATATTTCTATTAGATGTGACTCTTTAACGTTTCTGTTATTATTAACATGCTGCTTTAGTTGTTCTGACGGTTAACATCCTGTTATTCCTCATTTTAAAGCCGATATTCTGTGGGCTCGGGGGATCGGATCCTTGTCACCTTTTTCATACCTGATGAGTTTGCATCCCTGTGGGTTATTGTATGAGTCAAATGTCAAACTTTTGCCAATTGCCATATTAAAACATCAGCTGCAATTCACAACATGAAGAAGGCAGTCTCTGCATAGCGCATAGGCTAATGGAGATGCAGTTATTTCCAGCATTCTTTATTTACCATTCATTCAAGTATTTTATGCCTTTTTATCTGCTAATGTAATGCAATTGCATGTCTTAAACGGACTGAACTGCTAAATCAAACCTGTGAACAGTGACATCAAAATAGCCATCTGAGTTTTGTGGGTTTTGTTTTGTTGTTGTAGGTGAATGCAGAATTTAAGAGAATCACAACAATTAATTTGCAATCCAAGTTCTTCTCTTCGCTGGATATTCACTCTACAAGCCTGATCGACGTGTATACCAAGAAAGGTGGAGTTCAAGGGAAGAAGATCAAAAGCATCATGCTTCCCATAACCCAGGTATGAAAACAATGTAAACGTGACAAAGAAACTGTAGGAGCTGTACAAAGTCTAGGATGTTCCGTGAATAGCATAGCATCCGGAGCATTATGTTTTCGATATTATTTTGACACTTAGCACCACATCCATTCCCCCAGTGGGGGTCATTGTATCAGAGTGAGCGGCATACTATTATGAAGGCCTAAAATAACGCACACAAAGCTGTCCCTGACAGCAGTCTTTCATGGAAATGGCAGATGTTCCTACCCCAATGGTCACCGAGTGTACTGTAGGGCTGCAGCTATCAATTATTTTAGTAATCGAGTATTCTATCAATTATGCCATTGATTAATCGAGTAATTGGAAACAGATTACCTTTTTAAAGCAAAAGTATTTCTTCAATAAAAAGCCATTTTTAAATATTCTAAATAAGACAGGTCTCCTCAAATGAACAACTCATTATTTTCCTTTTTTAGAAAAATGTATTGCTTAAATTGCATAGCTTATCTGACTAAACCCATTTAATTAAAGTGCAATATTACATTCAGGGTTTTAAAAAAAACATTTGTGAAACCCAGTCTGCTTGTTGTTCTTAATGGGCTTTTTTATTGTATGTTCTCTGATCTGCATACTTAGACTGACAGCATTGACGTGAGACGCGAATGCATCCTCAAAGGTCTTTGTGTCTACTTCAACGAAGATCCAGAGAAGCTGGTGAAGGAATACATGGTATGTTGATGTACCTTTTTTATCTTCACAAAGAGGAGGATGATCATAGTTGGAATGGATTGTGTTTCCTCTAAAACACCCTTAGGGAAATGTTGCCTTTACATTTTGATGATGTTGGAAACAGAAAGCTCAATATGACACATTATAGAAATGGGATGTAATGCACATCAGTGAAAATCACTCTCCTTCTTATTTGTTTTTCACAGAGCATCGACAACAGCAGTCAAACGGCAATGGCAGAGACGGTCTTCGGAATATTTGTCATTCGACACGAAGGTGCAGAGCCTGGGGATGACCCCGAGAACGTTGGGGTCATTCTGGAGGGGGTCGAAGTGCTGGATGAGTTGAGAAACGTATCTGAAGTGTGACCCACACAGTGTGTGATCACAATTTTATGTTTATATTTAATATCATTTTATATTACCTGTTTAACAATGGACAGCAGGGGGCAGTAGATGGCAGAGTAACACTGCCATAAAGGGGTTTGTTATTATTTACGCGTCTACCGTAACGTGATGACGGAGCTGACGTTAGCTTGCCATTCTGGCAAGACCCGCCAAACGAGCAGTAAATGGAATTCTCTGCTCATAATTTCTCCTGTTTTACAGGAAATACTATCTGTCATCGCGCCCTGCATAGCGGGGCCTGTTACAGATTCTTGGGGGCTCGTCCGGGGTCAGCATCGTTTGAGACGACCACATGCTGATCCAGTGATATTGGACCTAAAGGACCGGACTGACGACGTGTTGCCGGAGTGAAGGTGCTTCCAGTTAGCGACTCAAGAGGTAGAGAGACCAGGTTGAAGGGGATCTACGCCTAGGAGTGCAGAACTGTTTGCCACAGTTGCCCACTACACACAGGATGGCGGACAACGAGAGGAAGAGACTAAGCTGGTCCATCAAGAAAAGACTTCATCAGCTAACAGCAGATGAAGCGTATGAAGTTGCCACACACCTCGATCCAGTGGAAGAACTTGACTCATCAGAGCTAAACAGGGACGACGACGAGGGCTGTGTTGAGTATATTGCTGCGAATATGAACAGTATGACTCTACTAAACCTAGAAGATGAGGGAATGTCAATGTTGTTGTGTCTACAAGATACTGTTAATTTGATTATTGCAAACCGTAGCAGTGGTACCGTGTGTTCCAAAGAGGGTGAAATTGATACTTCTGTTAAATCACCTCTGATGTTATCTGCTACTGTTAACGCTAACCAACAACTTGAGCCATTAGACAATCCAACTGAGACTGGCCTTCATGACGCAGACATACAGAAACTGTTAAGGGGCTTAGAGGAGGTGCAAAACAAACTTCAACGCAGTGTCACCACACCTAGTTCAGACACACCGCAACCTCACTCTAGCCAACCCAGTAAGCAGCATACACCTAACTCACCACATACATCTACAGAAGGACTCTCTAATCCCACCCGAGAGAGCATGATTTCCCTTAAAGATCTTTCATTTCTGCACAGAAGGGAGTTTAAGATTCATGGAGGGCAGATAACTGACACTTCATCAGACATTAGCTTTAACAGCTTATGTAAACAGATTGAGGAAGGCTGCAGAGAGCAACACACTGACGACGAGATCATTAGAGGGGTGTCACGCATAATAAAAGGTGGAAACTTTAAAGACATGCTGACAAACAAGGAAGATCTTACAGTCACCGAGCTGAAGAGTTTCCTGCAGTCCCACCTTGGCGAGAAGAGCAGCACAGAGCTCTTCCAGGAATTGATGTGTGCTAGACAGCATGAAAATGAAGCTCCACAGCAATTCCTATACCGCATGATAGGACTGAAACAAAAAATAATGTTCACCTCCAGGCAGGAAAATGCACTTATTAAGTATGATGCGTCTACACTGCAGGGTGTGTTTTTGAATGCAGTCTATCAAGGCATGGGAGAGAGACATGAGGATGTCAGACGGGAGCTGAAACCTCTGCTTGCTGACCCCACTGTGTCTGATGAAGCTCTGTTAAGGCAGGTTATCAAGACTACGATGGAAGAAAGTGAAAGAAAGCGCAGACTGGGACGCAGTTCCAACCGCAAGTTAACTCAAGCACACAGCATACTCGCTGAACCTGAAGAGATACTCAGCAGTGTGGGAGAGACTAAAAGTAAGGATAATGTCATCCAGAGATTGAGTGCACAGGTTGAGGCTTTAACACAGGCAATGGAAACACTGAAACAGCTATCAACAACAACCCAGGTGCCTGAGGGGCTACATCAAACCACTCGCCAGTGTTGCTCTGACAAAACCAGACCAGAGAAGAAGACCAGGAGACCGTATGGGTGCCCACAATGCATAGCTCAGGCTCAACCAAATTGTAGCCACTGCTTTTTCTGTGGGGAGGAGGGTCATCGTGCTATAGGCTGCTTGAAAAGACAGAAGCAGGCGGGAAACGGGCACCGGTCAGGGCAACGGGACGACCACTGACCGACCCAAAGGAAAAGTCCCACCCCCAGGAGGTTGCAGCAGCAAGACAAAGCACTGGTCATACACCTATCAACACGCAGAACAATAACGAACAACACCCAATCAAAAAGATAGCTCCGCTAATTGGTCGAAAGTCGCTATTGAGATGTAGCATGAACGGTTACGCCATAACCGCTCTTTTAGACTCTGGGGCCAATGTGAGCATAATAGACAATGCTTGGAAAGACAGATACTTACCTGGACAAGATATTAGACCCCTCAGTGAACTCATGGAGGATGATCTCTACGTGACGGCTGTCACAGGAGATGCAGTACCTTATGAAGGATGGATTGAAGTGGTAGTAAACCTGCAGGGAAACGATGATCCAGACTTATCTATTCGAGTGCCTTTCCTAGTGAGTCGAATAAAAATAGACAGACCGATAGTTGGTTTTAATGTCATCCAGGAACTCTTTAGGAGTCATGAAAGTAGACCCAAAGTGATATCTATCCTTGTCAACTTGCTTACGGGTGCTTTGGAGATGGACAGTGCAATGGCAGAAGCTATGGTGAGTTTCATAAAGACTGAGCAAAAACAGAAACAACAGAATGCTGCAGTAAAGATAGGCAGGAAAGAAGTCACTATTTATCCTGGCCAGGTAGCTTATATTAAGTGCAGGGTACCAGTAGATATTAGTGAATCTGACTCACTTGTGCTTTTCGAACCCAATCTAGAAGCTACACCCCTGGCACAGCTGAGTGTTGGAGAAGGACTAATGGCGATCCAACAGACAGAGAGACCTTTCGTAAAGGTGCCTGTGTCAAACCATTCCAGAAGTGCTGTGACTCTGCCCAGCGGTACTGTTCTAGGCAACATCGAAACCATTGACAGAGTGATAGAGACAGATAACCAAAGCAGCAAGGACAATCAAGCCCAGGCAAATATAGCCAGTTCTTCCACACCACCACACTCTAACAGTGACAAACCCACTTCTGCACTGTGGCACCCACCTGTGGATGTCAGCCACCTGAGTGATGAGCAACAGATGAAGGTGGAACAGATGTTACACGAGGAATCGGCAGCCTTTGCTAAAGATGATGGGGACATAGGTTGCATTCCCAACCTGCAAATGTCCATCAACTTAAAGGACAACATCCCAGTTCAGCGCACATACAGTGCAGTACCCAAGCCCCTTTATAAAGAGGTTAAAGAGTACATCCAAGACCTGCTTGTAAAAGGGTGGATAGTTAAGTCCAAATCTCCATACTCAGCACCTGTTGTCTGCGTCAGGAAAAAGGATGGGTCCCTAAGGTTATGCATCGATTATAGAATGTTAAACCAGAAAACGGTACCAGACCGTCACCCATTGCCTCGTATTCAGGAACTCATCGACACCCTAAAAGGCCAAAGCTGGTTCAGCATTTTAGACCAAGGCAAGGCCTACCACCAAGGCTACATTGCTGAAGGATCCAGACACATGACGGCTTTCATCACCCCTTGGGGGCTGTATGAGTGGGTGAGGATACCTTTTGGACTCTCCAACGCCCCTGCTGCTTTTCAGCGCAGCATGGAGGAAATGTTGGACTCTCTGCGTGACAACTGCTGTATCCCTTACCTCGATGACATCCTCTGCTACTCCGACTCCTTCACTAGCCATGTTGAGGGAGTACGTCAAGTCCTGAGAGCCTTGCAGTCCCATGGTGTCAAGCTTCGACCAACAAAGTGTGAGCTGTTCCAGAAAGAGGTCAGGTATGTTGGGAGGCTGGTCTCTGCAGACGGTGTCAGGATTGACCCAAAAGACATTGATGCCATTATGTCTCTGAAAGAGAAGAGGCCAAGCACAGTTGGAGAAGTGCGGAAGTTACTGGGTTTCCTAAGCTACTATAGAGCCTATATTCAAAACTTCTCAAGCATTGCAAAACCAGTTTATGATCTGTTAAAAATTAAAGGAAACTCTACCGTAACACAGGAGAAACATAAGGTGGGAAAAGGAGCTCAGATGCCCTCAAGGACACCTGTCCTGTGGACTGATGATCACCAAAGGATTCTTGAACAGCTGATTGACACGCTTTCACACCCACCTGTGTTGGCCTATCCGGATTTCGAACTGCCATTTGTGCTCCACACTAACGCCTCTCAGCAGGGACTCGGCGCTGTGTTGTATCAACGACAGGATGGAAAATTGAGAGTCATTGCCTATGGTTCAAGAACTCTGTCTCCCGCTGAGAAGAATTACAACATGCACTCAGGGAAACTGGAGTTTCTTGCTCTTAAGTGGGCGATATGTGTGAAATTTAGGGATTACCTGTTCTATGCACCCCATTTCACAGTATACACAGACAATAATCCCCTCACATACATGATGAGTACTGCCAAGCTGAATGCTGTGGGCCACCGATGGGTAGGTGAGCTAGCAGACTTTAGGTTTGATGTCAAATACAGGCCAGGAAGAGTGAACATAGACGCAGACACGCTCTCTCGTCTCCCTCTTGACATTGACATCTACGTTAGAGAGTGTACTGAGGAACTCACAAGAGAAACCATTCAAACCACATGGGATGGTTGTGAGTCTGCAAAGAGGCAGGATGTTGCTTATGTTGCTGCATTGGACCTGGCTTCATGCTCAGAGTCACCTGTGAATGTGTCACCCCTTACCATTGACCACAGTGAGCTAGTCAATGCTCAAAGGGAGGACCATGCAATCGGTGAGCTTATCAAACTTAAAGAGGCCAAGGCAGTATTGACCAATGAGGACAAGAAGAGAGCCAGTGGTACACTCAGAAAGCTCATGCACGAGTGGGGAAAACTGCACATGGAAAATCAACTGTTGTACCGGACGGCCAGTCAGCGGCAGCAGCTCGTCTTACCATCACGATACCACCCCCTGGTACTAAAGCATCTCCATGACGACATGGGACATGTTGGGGCTGAGAGGGTCATCCACCTGGCTCGAGACCGTTTCTACTGGCCTTTCATGAAAAAGGACATTGAAACCTATGTAACCAGAAAGTGTCCCTGTATCAAACAAAAGAAACCTGTGACACACGTCAGAGCACCAATGGGCAGCATCACTTCATCTGCACCACTTGAGCTTGTGTCTATAGACTATATGCACCTGGAAACTAGCAAAGGGGGCTACGAGTACATTTTAGTAGTTATTGACCATTTTACCAGATTTGCTCAAGTCTACGCAACAAAAAATAAATCTGGCAGAACAGCTGCTGAAAAAATCTATAATGACTTTATTCCAAGATTCGGCTACCCGGCCAGGCTCCACCACGACCAAGGCAGAGAGTTCGAAAATGACCTGTTCAAGACCCTGAGGCATCTGGCTGGAGTTGCTCATTCAAGGACAACCCCATACCACCCCCAAGGAAACCCAGCTGAGAGGTTCAATAGAACATTGCTTCAAATGTTGAGGACCCTGGGAGAAAAAGAAAAGAGCAACTGGAAAGACCACTTATCCCTGGTTGTACATGCATACAACTGCACCAGGCATGAGGCAACAGGCTTCTCACCCCACTACCTCATGTTTGGACGGCACCCGTGTCTCCCAGTAGATTTAATGTTTGGCCTGTCAGCCAAAGGTAAGACTGAAACAACACAGGGCTATGCTAAGAAATGGTCTCTGAGAATGAAAGAGGCTTACCGGATTGCATCTGAAAACAGTCAACACTCCAGTGCAAGAAACAAGAAGTACTATGACTGTCACATCAAGGGAGTTGTGCTCCAACCTGGTGATAGAGTCCTAGTCCGCAACATGAGTGAGAGAGGTGGACCTGGAAAATTGAGGTCCTATTGGGAACAAACTGTGTATGTCGTCAAAGAACAAGTTGGTGAAATTCCTGTGTACAAAGTGTGCCCCGAGACAGGTGGTGATAAGATCCGTACCCTCCATCGAAATCTCCTACACGTTGTCAATGACCTACCTGTAAACTTGCCTGAACTAACAGGAAATCCGCTACCACCTAGAGGGAAAAGCAAGAGTCATCATGTTGAGAAACAACGACGGAGAGAGACATCACAAAGCAGTGACTCAGAAAACTCTGATGATGAGGCACCTAGAGTACGATACTGGCTAAGAGTACCTCCACAAGCTGGACTTCACTCACAGAATGTTGAACCTAGCTCTGGATCTCAGCGAAACACAGATGGTCAGAAAAGGGTACCTGAACCACATAGATACAGAGTGCCATCGAGATATCATACACCAGAACAACATGGAGTTGTTACACCTGAGAGAGAAACCAGACAAGAACAACCAGAAGAACGGGCTGATGAGGAAGACCTGCCTGTGGATTCTGAAGCACCGGAAGAGCATGAGTATGTACAAGTACCCTATGGCTATGACCGACCTGTGACACCTCAGGATGAGCCAGTGAGGAAATCCACACGGGACAGGAGACCTCCTCAAACGCTGACATATGACTCCCTTGGGCAGCCATCCTCCAGACCATGTGGGTCTACAGACCCAGCAAGACTCTATACTGTACAAGCCATGCCATTCTGGGGAATGCAGCCTGTTCCTATGCCACATTACACTACACACCAGACACTGCCTTACACTACACACCAGACACTGCCTTACACTACAGACCAGACACTGCCTTACACTACACACCAGACACTGCCTTACACTGTAATTCTACCATACATACATGCATATTGAGAAGGAAAGATTGTTACACCCACTCTCATCCATATTGTACAGTATTCACCTGTACATTTAAAGAAGTGCCCTTATGAGAGTGTGTATAAGTGTTTTAAGTTCAAAGAGAAGGGGCACAAGTTAAGAGGTTGATGGTTAATGTCGGGAGCCATTTTTCTTTGTCGGGGAGTGTGTGACCCACACAGTGTGTGATCACAATTTTATGTTTATATTTAATATCATTTTATATTACCTGTTTAACAATGGACAGCAGGGGGCAGTAGATGGCAGAGTAACACTGCCATAAAGGGGTTTGTTATTATTTACGCGTCTACCGTAACGTGATGACGGAGCTGACGTTAGCTTGCCATTCTGGCAAGACCCGCCAAACGAGCAGTAAAAGGAATTCTCTGCTCATAATTTCTCCTGTTTTACAGGTCAGTAATGTGTACAGATTGTCACAAATGTTATAAATCACAATGTCTTGAGTTTGAAGTGGTGTTTAGATGTTGTTTATTATGTTTAATGTCGTGTAGAAGACCACCTCGTGGTGGCTGTGTGTGTATGTGTAATGGTGGTCGCTATTTCGATGTAGTAGACTCGCGTAGAAGACCACCTCGTGGTGGCAGTGTGTGTAATGGCGGTCGCTAGTGATGCAAGTGAATTGTTTATAGCTAAGAAGTGTTTGAGGTGTGTTTTGTATGGTCTATGGGTCCTATGGTCAGTCATAATTGAATTATTATAAATGCGTGTTGCTTGATGCTAATGCTAGCATATATTAGACCAATGCTAATACTTTGCCTGAAAAGGTAATTAACAGTGTTTGAATACAGCACCAATATCTGTTTTGAAGCAGTACATTCTCATTTGGAGTCATGATGTTAATGACACTTGGTTATACACAAATGTGTTTATTTTGAATACTACAAGTATATTTTGAAGATATAAACATGTGTTTATATTGAGAGCAGTAAAGGGCCAGGACAATTGTGTTTTGTGCCAATTGTTAATAAATTCTGGCAAGACCCGCCAAACGAGCAGTAAAAGGAATTCTCTGCTCATAATTTCTCCTGTTTTACAGGAAATACTATCTGTCATCGCGCCCTGCATAGCGGGGCCTGTTACAGAAGCACTGCAGAAAATAATGATGGAGCTCGATGGAAACAGACTATCCACAAAAGGACAAGTCCTCAAAACATTGCTTTCCCGTGCCTAATGTCACTGTTTGGGATCGCCTCATGTTCCAAACACGCAGCCATCAGAGATTCGGTGACTCACCTCTTTGACAGAAATGTTGATTATATGCAAGAAGTATAAAAGTAAGCATTCAAAGTTGGCTGTAGCATGGTTACGTGGACCTCACTGAGCAGAGGGCTGTGCGAGGAGGCAGATGTTACCATGTTGCCTTATTTGGTCTACTGTTGAAACTCAAGTTTGTTATACTGTTCACACTCCCAGCTCCCATGGGAACAAGCTGGTTTCCGTCGTGGAAGATCAACAGCAGACCAGGTAACACTACTCTGCCAGGACATCGAGGACAGCTTCCAGGCCAATGAGAAAGCTGGGGTAGTGTATTTGGATCTGACTGCTGCATATGACACTGTGTGGCTCCGGGGACTCCACCTGAAGCTGCTGAGGACAATACCGGACCGCCACATGGTGAAGTTCATCATGGAGACTCTTTCCAACCGTAGCTTTATCCTCCAGACCAGCAATGGCCAGTGCAGTAGGCTCAGAAGACTGAAGAACGGGGTACCGCAGGGGTCTGTTCTCTCGCCGATGCTGTTCAATATTTACATCCACGACCTACCTGATACAACATCCAGAAAGTATGGCTACGCAGACGATCTTGCCATCATGCTGAGCCGACCAACGTGGAAGGCGATGGAAGAGGGTCTTAACGAAGACATGGGCACACTAGTAGCATACCTCCGAAGGTGGCGCCTACAGCTCAGCGTCGGGAAAACAGTCGCAGCGGCATACCACCTTAGCACCAGAGAAGCCAAGAGGGAACTTGAGGTGCGCGTTGACAACAAATGTCTGGAGGTCCAGCAAGCCCCGAAGTATCTTGGAGTGCGTCTGGATCGGACATTGTCCTTTAATAAACACCTGGAAGAAGTCAAGGCCAAGGTGACATCCAGGGTCGCGCTGATCCGCCGCCTCGCTGGAACAACCTGGGGAGCCTCCGCTAAGACGCTGCGAATATCCACTCAAGCCCTGGTCTTCTCTGCAGCCGAATACTGCGCCCCAGTCTGGAGCAGAAGCCCTCATGCGAAAAAGGTCGACGTGGCTATCAATACCTCCCTCAGAATAATAACTGGATGCTTAAAGCCTACCCCTGTGTCCCTCTTGCCAGTCCTTGCGGGAATAGCACCGGCCGGCCTCCGACGGGAGGCTGCCACCCTCGCCCTGGCCAGGAAGGCACAAAAGTATGACTGGCACATCCTGCACCACACCACAATAACTCCAGCACCTCCAAACAGACTCAAGTCCCGCCACCCCTACAACATAGCAGCTCAAGAGATGCTCAACTCCACCTCTGAGGACATCTCCAGAGATGCATGGTTGGCAGCAGCTTGGAAGCAGGAGTGGGTGTCAGCCGGGCCCTCCCGAATCCACCGTTACATCTGGGACCCAGGAGATGGCACCATTGGAGGAGACGACCTACCGCGCCGGCAGTGGACCACTCTAAACAGTCTACGAACTGGGGTCGGTCGCTTTAAAACCACGATGAAGACGTGGGGCTTGGCGGACAGTGCGGCATGCGAGTGCGGTGACCCTGAGCAGACCGCTGTCCATATAATCACCATCTGCCCCTTATATAGACCACCCTCGGAAGCCAGCCTCTTCGACCTAGGACCAGAGATGCGGGCATGGCTACACGACACCGAGTTGGACATATAACGTTATACGAAAGAAGAAGAAGAAGTTGAAACTCAAGTTTGTTATACTGTTCACCCTAAAGTTGAAACATTTTAATATTTGGGAAGAAACTGTGTTTTTTCAAGCATCTGTCAGTGTAAAGCTATTTTGTGAAATATATATTCACTGTTATATTTTTACATTGACCCAACCGAGGTAAATTAAGGTAAATTAAGTTGGTAACACACCTTATAAATAAGTAGTATCAACCCTAATAGATTACGTTGACCCAACCCAGGTAAATTAAGTTGGTAACACACCTTATAAGTAAGTAGAATCAATCCTAATAGATTACGTTGACCCAACCCAAGTAAATTAAGTTGGACCAATCAAATGGCTTAATCTTGAAAGAAAGTGATTTAATCATGTGGAAATATTGTCCATGATTTAATTACGTTCATTCAAAGAGTTATTTTGTTGAGTGTATTCAATCTCAAATAGTAAATTAATATGAAACAGTTTATACATCATTCAGATCAATAGAAGCTGCTTGTCCTCACCTGTGGCTGGCCGAGCGAGTCCATGCTCCCTGTGTGTGCTGAGCTCACCTGGGCTTCAGGTTTAGACGTGCTACCTCCACGCAGATAGAGTTAAAGATTGGAGGTTGAGGTGCGTGGAGGGCAGAGGAGAGTGTGATGTGCACCGTTCACATCACAGAGGGAGTTCCCTCACATGGATAAGATGACCGCGCCTTTCAAACCTTGCTTAGTCTTACCTTCAACTGTTAACTGTAATCTCTCTGCAGGTCTTTTGTGTTTTCAGCTCTCTCCTGTTCATGTTTGCTGTGTTTGCCTGCTCATTACAGGGATGCAAAATCATCAGGTATGAAAAAGGTGACAAGGATCCGATCCCCCGAGCCCACAGAATATCGGCTTTAAAATGAGGAATAACAGGATGTTAGCCGTCAGAACAACTAAAGCAGCAGTTAATAATAACAGAAACGTTAAAGAGTCACATCTAATAGAAATATACAAAAGCATTTATTTTAATTGTGTAGCAGTCAGTTTATCATTTTGGCAGCACTGTTGAGCATTTTGAAAATGTATTTCCATGCCTCTGTTCAAGGCTTAGTCTGGCTTATCTGTATAGCCACTGGTGTAAAGTAACTAAATTCATCAACTCAACAAGTACTATACTTGGGTACAATTTTGAGATACTTCAATGTTTTGCTACTTTGTTCTTCTCCTCTCCAGAGGTACATGGTGTACTTTTCCTTCACTACAGTTCAGAGGTACATGGTGTACTTTTACTCCACTACATGTATTTAATCCCTTTAGTTACTCTACAGATGTGGATGAATGATGTGAAATATAATCAAGTGTTAAATCAGACTTTAGTTCCACCTGGAGTAAACTCACAAGCTACCCTGCAGTATACAAAGTAATTCAAACTAGCTGCACCTTTACCAGCTTTGAGAACACTTTAATGATCAATCATAAAACATATCAGATATATTATTCTGAAATGGATCAATCTGCACAGTGACTACTTTTACTGTCGCTACTTTCACTATATTTTGATGAGAATACTTTTCTATTTTCACTTGAGGAACATTTTGAATGCAGGACTTTTACTGTAACAGAGTATTCCTACACTCTGGTACTTCTACTTTTACTCAAGTACAAGATCGGAGTACTTCTACTTTTACTCAAGTACAAGATCTTAGTACTTCTACTTTTACTCGAGTACTTCTACTTTTACTCAAGTACAAGACCTGAGTACTTCTACTTTTACTCAAGTACAAGACCTGAGTCGCGGATACAAAAGAGAGCGGCCGAGATGGGTTTTCTCCGCAGGGTGGCTGGTGTCTCCCTTAGGGATAAGGTGTTTAATGGCTGATATATTTATGATCCACGTCACGTTTTCAGTTCCTCATGTTTGTCTAGAAGTCTTCTCATCAGGGCTCTATAAATACAGAACTACGGCAGATATGTAATATTTAATGCAGCCGAACCGTGTATTACAATGCCGTTATGTGATGATTTTCAAAGAGAAAAGCAAGTACACTCGGAATAAAGTGTTTTCGGTCTGTTTCCGGTATTTGTTAATGACGATGTGCTGTGAGATGTGAGACTGGAATTGTAGAGGGGAAAATAACGTTTTCTGCACCATTTTAGATGCGGATTTTGTTAAACTAATACGTTTGCGCTGTGGACCAACACTATACTTTGACGGGGAAGGGGGTAGCAATAAAGATAACACCATTAAACAGTTACACAACATAACAGAAATAATATCGATAGCAGCGTCCCTAGCAACCACCTTGGTAACAATGAAAACGTTGTATAGACACCATTTCCTGAAGTAATCTTCGTAATAACTAGCAAACCAAAGATCATGTACATCCACTGCACACATAATCTGAAATAACAACTCATATTTCTCGCATCAAATGACATCAAAAGGCATTTTAATGGCCAAAGTAACTTTAAATAGGCATTTTACACCGAGAATAAAACGAAGTTCGGCCATGTTTTTTTTTTCTGCAGGGAGAAATGTGAAGATCACGTGACAAGTACAAGATCTGTGTGCTTCTACTTTTACTCAAGTACAAGACCTGAGTCGCGGATACAAAAGAGAGCTGTGACGTTTAGATACTACTGGGACCCCAAAGCAGAGACTGACAAAAAATAAAGTTTCAAAAAGTTTAATAAACAAGGTAATCCAAGAAAGGTACTGACGACAGGGAGCTTGGCTGGCCGTAGTAAACCAAAAACAAAGTTGCGGGAAAACGTTTCCGACCAAAACTCAAAAAGAACTCCTTAACCAACTACAACAGACTCCAGGCTGCAGAAAGACACTCCGGACCGCGGGACAGCATGAAAAATACTCTGGCAGAGAAGTGAGGTGAGGGCCAGGCTCTTAAAGAGCAGGTAATCAAGTGAGTGGGGACAGGTGTGCCTCATCTGCAGCCAGGAGTAACCAGCCACGCCCTCCTGTCACACACCAGCCCTGCAGAGACAGAAAGACAGAGTAGTGAGGGGTAAAAGGAGCATACAACAAGTTAAACACAAAAACAACAAAAGCCCCATGCAAAACATAACAAGAGCGGCCGAGATGGGTTTTCTCCGCAGGGTGGCTGGTGTCTCCCTTAGGGATAAGGTGAGAAGTTCGGTCATCCGTGAGGGACTCAGAGTTGAGCCGCTCCTCCTTCGTGTCGAAAGGAGCCAGTTGAGGTGTTTCGGGCACCTAGTTAGGATGCCACCTGGGCGCCTCCCTGGAGGTGTTCCAGGCACGTCCAGCTGGGAAGAGACCAAGGGGTAGACCTAGGACCAGGTGGAGGGATTATATCTCTTTGCTGGCCTGGGAGCGCCTTGGGATCCCCCAGTCAGAGCTGGTTGATGTCGCCAGGGAAAAGGAAGTTTAGGGCTCTCTGCTGGAACTGCTACCCCCGCGACCCGACCACGGATAAGCGGGAGAAGATGGATGGATGGACAAGACCTGAGTACTTCTACTTTTACTCAAGTACAAGATCTGAGTACTTCTACTTTTACTCTAGTACAAGATCTGAGTGCTTTTATTACTCAAGTACAATATCTATATGTATACCACCTCTGTTTATAGCCTATGAAAAAAACTATTAGAAAACGAAGGCTAAAGCTAACGTTAGCAGATAGTGACAATGTGTGCTAGTTAGCTAGCTCAACGATTCATTAAATAATATTGCGACAGAAAAACTTCTCAGTGCACATCACGCTCTGACAGGGAGCTCTGCTCTGAACACCTGAACGGCCCGTTCTAACAGCTGTTCACCAGCGGTCCAATCTGTGCCACAGTGACTCCGGACCACAGTTAATATTAACGAACGCACCCGTAGGTAATGTAGCTGCTGAAGCTAGACCCTCATCGCGGAGCAGCAGAGCCTTATAATACATCCATGAGCAGAGCCGACAGGCAGGAAGACTCGAGCACATAGCTCGCGCTTCATTATAAAAAAAGAACACCATGCGTGTATGATGGCACATAACAGCTCGCGGCCGCAGATTACTCCGGGTCCCAGACCCCCCCCATACCCCAAAAATATTTGTATTGCAGATCTACATGAATCACACAAACAACCTATTTTGGATTTAAAATGGCTAATTTTGCCGAAAGGTGCCAAGTTTGCATCCCTGCATTAATCCACAAAACCTGCTGTATTTTATCATGGGCTGTCTTGTGAAACTGTAAGAAGGGCTTTAATTCGGCTGAACCCCGCAGCGCTTGGCAAAAAGTAAAAAAAGCCGAGCTAGAGGGATGATGTAATGAACGCTGAGGTCATTGTGAGGGTAACCTTCTTACCGCTGCTCCTTTACTGCCAGCACTGCTAGCTGCACCTGAGGGACCCTGAAACAGAAAGACAAGGAGAAAATACCAACAATGCAATTTCTCCCAACTGCAAAAGGTCATTTCGGGGGCAAATAGTAAGTATCATCAAATATTAAACTTTCCTATAGACTTAGAAACATTTATCTCTATCTAATCAAGCCATTTCATCAGAATTAACTGAGAAGATGCTACACTTTATCTGCACGAATATAAAGCTACAGCCACAACAATGGAATATACTCTCTCGCTCTTGTCAACAGCAGCAAAACCACATACAGTATGTTTAAAGGGCAGATAGTGATGTCACTATGTTGTGACATTTAAAATAAAGGAGTCCAATGGAGGTGTTTCGGGGGGGAGAGAAACTGCCTCTGGAGGGAACCTTGGGATTTTAGCCTTTCCAGACCATTAACATGCACAACAGCCTATACTGTATAACACACTAAAGAAAAGTGGAAATCCCCCAATGGGCCTCCTTAACCCTCCTGTTGTCTTCGGGTCAAATCTGACCGATTTACTACTTTCATCAATCATTTTTACATTCGATTGCATCAAGGCTTTATGATATCCTTCACAGTCGACAGTTGAACATATAACATGTCTGATCACCACTTTCATTGACTTTTGGATGATTTAGTCAACTTTGTAACCGCCATAAAGAAAAGGAATTAGTAACCATCCGGATCAGATAAAACACACACACAAACATACTCTAGGTGTGTGTGTCCCACTTATGTGCCCAATCTCCCCATGTGAATCACACCTGACACACACACAAACACCTGGCACACACACAAACACACAGAACAATTTGACACATGTCCCGCTCTTATAATAATAATAGATTAATTGTGTTAGCGCTCTTACAGGTGCTCAAAGACGCTTTACAGATATAGTGAAAAGAAAAGAACAAATAAATATATATAGTTAAAGTTAAAGTCAAATAATACAAAAACAATCACACATTAAAAGCCAGATTGAAGAGGTGAAGGTGGTGAGGTCAGTGCAGTCTTATGTGCCCATCCCCCACATGGACCTGGCACGCAATACATGTTCAGTGTCTATTCTTTGTATATTTACTGCAGTTTTTCATGTATACCAGTAGTCTGATACAATAGTTACAGTTTGAAAGGGTGGTTTTTGTGTTAATGTCATAGCAGCTAAAACAGGACCGGTCAAATTTGACCGTGAACACCAAAGTAAGGGGGGGGGGGGAAACAAAGACAATAGGAAGGTTAAGTTAAGAGTCATTTTTAAATATTAACATAAAGCACAAAACCAATTATGGAGTCTCCATATACCGGTTACCAGGCCAGAGGTGTGATGCAGGTGCTTTGATGTCCTCTTCTCACAAACACTTAGCATTCATGCGTGAGGTACAAAACTACACTTAGTAGCATTCATGCGTGAAGTACAAAACTACACTTAGTAGCATTCATGCGTGAGGTACAAAACTACACTTTGTAGCATTCATGCGTGAGGTACAAAAGCTACACTTTGTAGCATTCATGCCATGAGGTACAAAAGCTTAGTGACATCAAGGTGACAGGATGTGACTAGTCCCCACTAAGGCATACACACTGGCAGCAGGGGGGAGACAGGCTCTGTCTAAAAGGTTCAAAAGACCTGTAGGGTATTTATGTGATGGACTGTTTCTCGGATGTGGTAACGTGAGGGTGAAGATAACACTAAGACATACAAAGTCACCGGGCAACTCCCACACCTGCAATCCCATCTTATCCACCTTGTGTTTTGAACAGATTTACCAGACAAGTTAGCTGTGAGCTTTTGTGCTGCTGATTCCTGGATTCTGTCGCCTTTGGAAATAGCTAAGCCAGCTGTGTTCTGTGTTTATGCTAAGCTAACTCTCCAATGGCTGTAGCTTTATATACAGTCAGATAAGGTGGTGGTGAGGATCTTCTTAGCTAAGTCTTTGGCAATTTTTAAATATATTCTTTCAATTTGTTCCAACACAAAGTCTTGATCCAAGTGAACTTGCAGTGGACACTTTGTATAACTCAGTAACCCCAATTTATCATTTCAAATAACAATTGTCATGCCACATTAATCTGTTGATTATTTGTTATGATTAAATGATGTATCATTTATGGCACATGTTAATTTCCCATTGCAAGTTCACAGAGGTGATGAGTCCGCCTACCATGCACTTTGGGTCGGCCTTGGTCAAGCCCTTTTGACCCCCCCCCCGCCCCCCCGCTCAAATGACACCATGGAGGAATGTAACGGGAGTTGACAGGGGACTCTGCCCGAGTGCCTATTTTTGGACACTTTTTTCCGGTTTTATTATTTATTTATTTTTTGGCTATTTCATCCGGTTTCTACCGGGGGATATATATATATTTATAAATAAATATATATAAGTGTCAGTACGATTTTATTTTGTATTTGCGTGCATTTCCTGTTCGGAAAGTGGCGCTGCGGCTGTACTGATAGTAACAACAATACAAGGTGTCCGTATATATCTATATATATATATATAGATATATACATATGTATATAATAAGTGTCACGATCCGATTTTATTTTGTATTTGCGTGCATTTCTTATTTGGAAAGTTGCACTGTCCTGATAGTGGTGATTTTATTTTGGAATTCTTAGCGTGCACTTCCTGTCCTGAGAGTGAATAGGCTTGTTTGAGACATGCAAGACCTGCGCAGTTGCGATCAACGTCTTGCTAGTGCGTTGCATGATGGTTAGTCATTTTGTCCGACTTGCTCTGGAGGCTCGCCCACATGAGACTTTGAAATCTCGCGGGACAAAGACGCCCGCAGCCTTGAGAGCGAGGCGAGGCGAGTTGGCACAGTTGCTCTCCACGAGCTGCGGAAGCGAAATGCTTGATGGGAAACGGCTCGCTGGTATCTCGAGCTGAGCGCTCATTGGTGGTTTTTACCACGTGCTGCTGATGAAACTCTCCAATTGGCTGGCAAAAGTTTGTTGTTGTTTTGTGTCAGTTTTACGTCGCCACATCCATTCCCATTTTTCATCATTGTTCCACAATGTTTATCATCATGAAATGAATATCTATATATTTTATACTATACTGCTTACCGTTTTCATACTTTATATATCTTAGCATATTCATACACACTGTTCATACTGCTCACAGGCTGATATCTAGTGTATTCATACCCCACTGTTTATTCATCATTCAATTCATTCTATATGTTATTCTGTAGATTGTGTACATTACTTTCCACTTCACTGCTTGTTGCACCTGGGGGGTATACTGCGAAGCAGGATTTTCGCTTAGCCGGCTAAATTCAGGGCAAACTCCGGCTTTCCGGTCATCCGAAGCTGGTTCTCTTTTTAGCAGGCTAGATCTCCATGGTAATATATGCTAAGCAGCTAACCTGGTCGGGACCAGGTTAGGTTGCAGGCTAAGAGCTCAACTCAGTGAAAGCACCGCCTCCTGACCAATCAGAGCTCAGTGTGCGGAGTTTAAAGCGATCAAGTCATATTACAGGAGAAAGGAAATACAGAAAAACTGCCGTCGCAGGAAAGACGGCCGGCAAATATCACCGACTGTGTGAACGTGAACATGAATAGAATATCACCTCCATCTTCAGAGAAATCTGACTATTATAACATTAGCGTTAAGAAAGCTTACTTAAATATCGGCCACAACATAAGTAACCGGATCAGAGTACATTAAGTACAGTCCGCGGCATATCACTTCATAATGTATCATATATCTCCTTATCTGAGTCAGCTGAGCCGTATCTGGCCGTGCAACACTCACAGTGTCACATACTGTATGCAGAAGTATTATTTTAAGCAACACATAAGTTGACGAAACACTCGAGAAAAATGTAATTAAAGTCAGATCGTGTTTTAGACGGGGCAGTGATCATAAACCTGTTAATGTACGCATTCAAACACTTTTTATTTTGCCAGCTGTATTCACCTTGCAGGTGCAGCTATGTGGCTTTTATCCTGGATAAAGTGTTTAAGTCATGGATGTTTAAAGTTTAACTTCTTCATTTTTGACTAGTATTAGAGTTCACTTTTCATTCAGGAAGTATGACGCTGCGCTGTCAGTGCGCTTCTCCATGTTTGTGATTGGTCGAATGCTCCAAATACCACCCCTTTCATGTGAACGCGCACCTAACTAGATAGGAAACGGCTGGCTTGAGCGATCCACTTGATAACCTGCGTCGTAGTACCGTTTAGCGACAGCGCGTATGTTTTGGATTAGGCCAACCGGCTAACTCAAACATATCCAGGTTAGGTTGAACCAGGTTCGTAGTATAGGCCCCTGGTTAGAAGCTAAACTGCATTTCGTTGTCTCAGTACCTGTAATATGTGCAATAACAATAACGTTTCTCTTTAAGTTAAACCAAATCATTAAAATAAAATCTATTGTAATGTAATGATTTGGTTTAACCTTATTTATTGAATACATAATTTAAAATGGCAAGATTAAATCAAATTAAAACTGCGGTCACAGACGTGCACGCAGTTGTGGGCGGGCCTTCGCGTCCGAGCGCCTGTAGGGGAGGGTCGCTGGGGGTCCCGGCGTCAAGCAGATGCGCGCGTGTCCTCCGAAATGAGCCGTTCGTAATTTCTCAAACGTTCGTGTCCCGGACTGCATCTTCCCCATAATACTCGGGCATGCATGTGAGTGGTGGAGGAGGGGGTGGTGGAGATGCAGGGCCTTCAGCAGGGCCTTCAGCAAACTCCAAGAATTCTGCAGCAAGCTGCTCCCTGACAGTCTTCTGGGTGTGTGGCTTTGTCCTGCTGCATCTAACAAATGTTGAAAAACAAAGAGATTAGATTAATTCACTGGCTTATACTTATAGGATAATATTGGACTATAAATGAAATATTACACCAAATAAATAAGTAAACACATGTATATTCATTCACTGGCCATTCATTTAGAAAATGTAACTCCAAAAAGACAAGTAACACTATTTAGCATTTTGGCTAATCATTCCTGTTGGCTAAGCTAACACTGTGATGCAGTTCCACCAAACACAAAAGTAATATATAAAAAGGATAATATTGGACTATAAATAAATAATATTACACCAAATAAATAAGTAAACACATGTATATATTCATTCACTGGCCATTCATTTAGAAAATGTAACTCCAAAAAGACAAGTAAAACTATTTAGCATTTTGCCTAATCATTCCTGTAGCGTCTTGGCTAAGCTAGCACTGTGACGCAGTTCCACCAAACACATAAGTAATATATAAAAACAGAGAGATTACATACCTTTCCCGTGGTGGAAGTTCAACATCCGAGTCACTACTGCCCGGATCCAGGTCTGGCTGGAGGAGATCTTCATCATCCGACGAAGAGTCATTTGGTATGATCAAAGCCCCGCTATCGTCAGCTAGCATCTCTAGCACCTGCTCGCCTCGGTGGTGAAGCTCTCCCTTCTGGCTGCGTAATGCGTAATGGAGCGGGCGTAGTTTATACTACGCAGGATCATATCTTTGGAACCCATTGGTCGATTTGGGTGATTGACACCTTTTCTGAACCGTTGGAGCCAATAGAATCGAGTGACAGTTAGTAAGTCCCGCTAAACACTTACGTCAAGTAGAGAGAGGTTTGCGTAAACAGCACGTGAGACAGCATTAGCTCGGGACTGCAAAACTTTATACCTACTCTGCTGCCATGAATGTAATGATAGATTATCAGGAACAATTCTAAAGTGACTAAGAGACATTGGATTAACCTTAAGCAGCGTTTTTATTCCCTTGAACAAGAGCTTTGATCACAAAACAGCAACGGTAAGACATACTTATTGTTATGGTTTTGAAAACTGTTGTTTTTTTTCTTCTCTGTTCTGGCTGATAGCTCAGTGAGTTTGTGTCCTACAGTGATGATACTTATAACAAAAATAATCTGTGGAGTATCAGCTTTCAGATGATATGTAGTTTGTGCAGAAAACATTAAGTTTTAAAGGTCGTTTTTGCTAGTTAGCACCGGAAGTAGCATCTGCCCGTTTTAGCTAAGGGCTAATGCTAACGCTTCTTGTGAGACTTTTGTTTTGTTTCGGTAAAAATAGTTCTTATCGTCAGTTAGCTGAGATTCTTCTCTTTAATCTGGTATAACACATTAATAGGTTTTTAAATATTAAGATGCTCTGAGACACAGTGTCGTGGAAAAAAAAAACAGGGTCCCCGCCGGCTTAACAGGTTAATCGTGGCGTGCGGTGCAGTGGGTTGTGCAGACGTTCTGCCCTTGACTGTTTGTTTACTCAATAAACGCATGTCCTCTTGATATTAGGCCATGTATGTTCCATACCAGTGGAGTTTGCTTTTTGTTGTTGTGTTTATTGATCAAAAAGCAAACCTTCAATACAGCTGTTATGTGGTCAAGGTAAGTAAAGTAATAATTGAAGCTGTGTATTGGTTAATATTAGCGTATGACTTAAAATGAAAACACAACAGCATTTCACAAAACGCTACAGCATTTCACAAAACGCCGCAGCATTTCAGAAAACACCACAGCATTTCACATTGGACTGAAAGGGTATTCCGTAGGGAGAACACTTCTTGTTTATGATTGGACAGAGCCAGCCAGACAGCACTGCTGTGATTGGTTGTTTTTGCTGCCAGTGAAGAAATGACGCTTCGTGATTGGTCAACGTCCGACAGCGCAATATGTCCCAACCGGTCCCTTCCAACACATCAGCCGTTAGCACACACTCAGAGCTCACAGCTCCTCATATCTGTTCAGAAACTGGACAAAAGTTAAATATGTACAAACCACAGATGGCGAATACAGTCGCTGCTTTATTTATGTCTGTATGACGTTGTTGTGAGTGTGGACGGAGCAGCTACAGGTTAGTTTAGCCTGATGGATCCGATTCCATTCTGAAAACACGCATTTTAAAAGCTTTTCGTCTGCCGTCTTGTCTGCAGACTTGTCAAAGCATTAATTCATGGTTTTTACTAACCGTTATCAGTATTAGTTACTTCGGCATCACTTTGAAACGTGTATTACAATTAAATCACTGTCAAATATGTTCATTTTGTTGTAGTTGGTATCTCCTATAGGATTTACATGGAGATACTTCCCGCCCCCTCTCCAGCGCGTCTTGTTTGAATGACAGGAGCAAACACAGCTGACAGCCGCGGTGAAACTCAAGCGATTAGAGCGATGCGAATATTGGGTAAGGCAAGGCAAGGCAAGTTTATTTATAGAGCACTTTTCAACTCAAGGCAATTCAAAGTGCTTTACAAAAAAAAAAATGAAAGACATTAAGCATTAAAAAAGAAAAGCTAATCAAATAAACATTAAGGAAATATACATGGATAAAAGTTACAGTGCAGTTTAAAATATAAATAGTTCAATTAAACATTACAAGAAAAAGTACATGGATAAAAGTTACAGTGCAGTTTAAGATATGAATAGTTCAATTAAAAGCAGCGACAAAAAGAAAAGTCTTCAGCCTGGATTTAAAAGTAGTCAGAGTTGCAGCGGACCTGCAGGTTTCTGGGAGTTTGTTCCAGATATTTGGAGCATAATAACTGAATGCTGCTTCTCCATGTTTAGTTCTGACTCTGGGGACAGAAAGCTGACCAGTCCCCGAAGACCTGAGAGATCTGGATGGTTCATAGTTTAGCAGGAGGTCAGTAATGTATTTTGGGCCTAAACCATTCAGTGCTTTATAAACCAGCAGCAGTATTTTGAAATCTATTCTTTGACACACAGGAAGCCAGTGTAAAGACTTCAGAACAGGAGTGATGTGATCCACTTTCTTAGTGTTAGTGAGGACTCGAGCAGCGGCGTTCTGAATCAGCTGCAGCTTTCTAATAGATTTTTTAGTGAGACCTGTGAAGACACCATTGCAGTAGTCGAGTCTACTGAAGATAAAGGCATGGACACGTTTTTCCAAATCCTGCTGTGACATTAGTCTTTTAATCCTAGATATGTTCTTTAGGTGATAGTAGGCTGATTTAGTAACTGGGTAGTCTACCATAGTATTTACATGGAGATAAGCCCCTTAAAAACCATGAATTAATAAAGCATTAATTCTGTGTTTACTCCTGTGATTCAAAAAAGACGCTGGAGAGGGGGCGGGCCGGATCTCCATGTAACATCGGAATCGGATCGATCAGGCTAAACTAACCTGTAGCTGCTCCGTCCACACTCACAACAACATCATACAGACATAAATAAAGCAGCGACTGTATTCACCGTGACATAGACAGTCTGTGTTTTGCATATCTTTAACTTTTGTCCAGTTTCTGAACAGATATGAGGAGCTGTGAGCTCTGAGTGTGTGCTAACAGCTAACGGCTGATGTGTTGGTCCAATCACGAAGTCATTTCTTGATTGGCAGCAAAAACAACCAATCACAGCAGTGCTTCTCTGGCTGGCTCTGTCCACAAACAATATCACAAACAATAAGTGTTCTCCCTAAGGACTACCCTTTCCGTCCAATGTGAAATGCTGCGGTGTTTTGTGAAATGCTGTGGCGTTTTGTGAAATGCTGTGGTGTTTTGTGAAATGCTGTGGCGTTTTGTGAAATGCTGTGGTGTTTTGTGAAATGCTGCGGCGTTTTGTGAAATGCTGTTGTGTTTTCTGAAATGCTGTGGCGATTTGTGAAATGCTGTGGCGTTTTGTGAAATGCTGTTGTGTTTTGTGAAATGCTGTTGTGTTTTGTGAAATTCTGTTGTGTTTTGTGAAATGCTGTGGTTTCTTGCACTTCAGGGCCACCGTACAATAGAGATGTTTTTATTTTAAAGTAAATTGAGATGGAACATAGTAAAAACATGTAAATTCTAATGTCCGCCTAAAAGAAAACATTACTTATAGTGAAAACCACCCTTGAATGATGAGTTTAGTAGACTAAAAGCTTTAGGAATCCAAACTATAACATATAATAAGTACCCTGTATCAAGATTGATGCAAAACAAGTGAAATTTGACCTTTTTAAGAGAGGTTTAGAAAAATAAAGTCCACCTCACCTCTGGGTAATTTGGGAACCATCAGTTCCATTTGAACGTTTTCACTGTAAAAATCATTTTATTACTTTGTATTATCACTATAGGTATTCATTCCATCCAAATACAACTGTTGTGAAAAAATAAATAAAATAAAAATAAAACATACTCTGTTATCGTCTTAGGCCCCACGGACCCGTAATCGCGTCATTTTCAGGAAACAACGTCTAAGGAAGCTTAATATTTAATAAACTATGAATATTTTATATCCATAGAACGGGAAAAAAACTAATTTAACTGATCTTTTTCATTTATTTTTTCACAAAAAACACACAATGCTAACAGTGAGCCTCTGAATTAGCCCCGAGCGAAATATGATAACCTATTACTGCACCGAAAATCACTCCTAGCTCCCTTATTACTTATCCTAGCTCCACATCAAACACATTGTTTATGACCGCAAGGAGACACAGAATCTAACGGTGCCCACCTCAACACTAAAAGATACAAACTAGCGAGGTTACCAACAAAAACGTACATCAAAACAAGTGGCGCTAGGTATTAGCATTAGCACTGCACACACCCACGGCGTGTTCCAATGAAAAGCATACATATATATAAATAAAGTATAAAGTATAGGTCAACACATTTCAGTATAACACACCAATTGCGATATTACTCATATTTTTTCATGGTGAGATGTCTGCTGAGAGGTCCTTGTATACCTTGCTGACTTTGAGGACATCTGGGTCTGGCAGCTCCCCCCGCACGGCCTTGTAACGTGTACTCCTTTGAACACAGCTACAATTACTTAGGACAATATATATTACCTTACACCGTCAGCAACTGTAAACTGCTTTGGCATAGTGGAAATGAACACCATGTCACTCACTCTGCCTGGTTTCACACACTATTAATTACACAAAAGAATTGTCAATTTAATTGAAAAGGTCGTTGATGCAATATACTAAATCAGCTCTTGGCACAAAGGAAATACTCATTAAATCATGGATTGGCTGTGAACACATACTGTTCTATTGTATTGCATAGAAAGATGTGTTACTGTTGTGCTTGTAGTGGAAATACTGTTTGTAGTCGTAGATAGAAAAACAAAGATGGAAAACATTTCACCATACATTGTTTAGGAGTTTTATATGTATTGGGTGTTTATGGTTAATGTGGGAAATTAATAAGCAGAGCTGTTGCTGGTAAATTTGTGTGCCATCATAATAGTAATGTGTATACAGCGTTTCGTGAATATCTGGAAAACTATATGCGAGTAGTTTGGAGTCATTTGAGACATGTAAATCGTCAAAAATGGTACATTCTCTGTTAGCTTACGTTCGCCCCGATTGAGCTAGCAACTATTTTATTCGCAATTTAACATGATATTGGATATGGGCTTAACTTGTCCTGGACTGGAATTTTCCCGATCTTTTCCCGAGGAGGTGTTTGCGAAAAAGCGCTTAAAATGCATGAATAACACAGATTTTTCAAAATGGCCGACTTTCTGGGGGGCGGGGCTAATGGAAGCTATTTTGAAATATGTCCGCAATTCCATCAGTAATGTCTGTGGCAAGATTGGGGTAGTTTGGAGAAACTATATGTGACTATCGCACAATAGGGGGCGCTACTGAGCTGGTGTACAAAAATGTACATTTTTTGTGTACAGTCTGGAAAAAGACGTGGGTTGTGACGTGTGTTCCAAATTTTGCGTCCGAAAGTCATTTTAGCGATTTTGTGGCATTTAAATCGTCAAAATTGTTACATGTTCCGTTAGCTTACGAGCTCCCCGTTTGAGCAGTCGACTATTCATTCGCAATTTAGCATCACATTGGATATGGGCTGATCTTGTCCTGGTTTGAAATTTTTCCGATCATTTTCCTAGGACAAGTATGCGAAAATGCGCTTAAAATGGACATATTTCAAAATGGCCAACTTCATGGGGGGCGGAGATAATGGAAGCCATTTTGAAATATGTCCGCATTTCCATGAGGAAGCTCTGTGCCAAGTTTCGGGTAGTTCGAATAAACTATATTTGACTACCGCACAATAGGGGGCGCTACTGAGACATATTTGCTAAAACGTCCGATTTTTTTCTACAGTCTGGAAAAGGTTGTGGGCTGTGACATGCGTTCCGAATTTAAAGGCCGTAACTCATTTTCTCCCCTACTTATGGCTCGGTACATTTTTTAACCCTTCGATTTCGAGAAAAAACTGAATAGGACACGCCCACATTTTTCATTGGTTGCGACCCTTTAAATCTCAGTTTATACTCACCCTGCCAGTATGTCTATGACAATATATATATTTTTAGTCCATCGGTTCTTGAGATATAAATTAGTTGTGGTTTTGGCGCCCCCTATTGTTCGAAATGAACATTGTTTGTTGTGCCTATTCCCCAAGACACACTGAAGCTATCCACCGAAATCTGTGATATTTGGATACATTTTGGATGAATTGTGAGCATTTATGTGTAGGCCACACCCTTTTGCTAATACGTTTTGATTGATGTCGGCCACATTTTTCCACACCTCGTGCTAATTTTGTACGGTAATGTGTCTGCCCCTCCATTGATGCTGTGCACTTAGTTTGGTTTGGAAAATCAAGAAATTGGAATTTAAGTTAATATTTCAATGTTTTTCACATTATGCTAATTTAAAAAAAATCAAAGTAGGCGGAGCTTCGGGATATGAGAGGATAATATGTAGAGCTGCTTCACCCGGATAAGTGTGCAAAATTTCAGGTCCGTCAGACTTACGCTGCGACTTTGTACATTTTTCGAAACACTGAATGTACACAGGTGGCGCTAGAGAGCAAGTTGAAAAATGTTCTCCCATCGAATCCAGAATGTTAACATTTTCACCGGTCCTGGCGGCGTTGCCAAATGTCGCTACATGAATAGTGTCGTAACTCCCTCAAAAACAGGTCGAAAGTGCAGAACCGGTAACAGAAGAATAATAATACTGACGATTTCAATAGGTCTTTGCACTACGTGCTCAGGCCCTAATTACATCCATTTTGTACACATCATAAAGCTTAAAGTGGCAGCTAAAGAATTAACACAGCAGCAGGTCTGTTCAATTCATGCTCATGAAGCTTCATGTGTGCGGATCATCATGTCATTCTCCATACAATACATGTGGGATTTCTATTGCATCCACTTCATCTGCAACGAAAAACGCCAAAGCAATTTCCGCCATTGCAAACCCAGCCAGTCAAGCCGACTCCGAGTCCGAGCTGTCCGACTTAAGACGAGCTTTTTGACACCTCCCCCGGCTACTCTCGTCTACTTTCGAGGCGAGCCGCAACGTGTCTCAAACAAGCCTAAAGGCCCTGACACACCAACCCGATTTTGGGAGTCAGAGGCCGTCAGAGGCTGTCGGGCATTCGCGGCGCCGTAGTCAGGTTGGTGTGTCCCGCACCGTCGACCGTGACACGCCTTATTTGGACTGCCAGACCCGATGCATGGCCGATTCAACATGTTGAATCGGCCATGCATCGGGTCTGGCAGTCGGACCAAATAATCACTCTGATTGGCTGTTCAGCTAGCAAATCAGTGCATGAGAAGCGAAGCGGAAGTGAGGGATGTAAACAAACGATTTAAGAAGGCACACACAGACTGCTATTCATTTTCATCTCATCATGGCGATCTGGAATGATGCAAACGAAGACCTGCTCATCACCTTGATCCAGGAGAGGCCAGCTCTGTATGATATTACGGAGAAAAGATACTCTTCTTCTTCTCTGTCTTCCGGTTGTTGCCTCTTTTGAATGACGAATACACACTACCGCCGCCTGCTGGTAAGGAGAGTTATTGCCACTCACGCACTGAAGTCGGTGCGGTGTGTTCCCGTGCGACACATGGCCAAAACGCAGGAGAACACGGCCAGGCAACAGCCGACTTCAGCGTTGGCTAGTCCTCTGGTGACTGCTTGGTGTGTCAGGGCCTTAAGGTGTCCTGAGAGTGGAGGTCTGCAGGCAGACCCCTCTCCAACTTACTGTAGAGCTGAACATCAACATTCAACTTCTCACACGATACTGCCCCCTGCTGGCTAAAGCTACAATTACCAAATCAGAGTAACCTGGACTCAACTCGGCAGTGGGTTTGACAGTTTGAGGGCATTTCTGTCTCAGCAGTCTTTCAGTGTGTCACTTCTTTAAATGTCATCCAACAGCCAGGAAATCTTGTATTCAGAGAAGCCTTTTTCTTAGAAAGAAGTGAAGTGTGTGATGATGTGAAGTGAGGTGTCTCTTCTTTCTATACCGATCAACAGTTTTTGACTCTAACTTCGGACTTAAACTGAGACAGTTAATGTGAGTGAGTTAAATAAGTCGTGGTTTTAATAATAAACTACAATATACAATGCTTGTATAGTATGTGGTAGGAGCAAGTGGATACAGACAACATTTACAGGTGATGGAATTGAAATATGATAGAGAATGGGAACCTGTGGACCAGGCTTTCCTTCAGCTCCCTCTGGTCCATGTGGCCCTGGAAAACCCTGTCTCAGACACACACACACACACACACACACACACACACACACACACACACACACACACACACACACACACACACACACACACACACACACACACACACACACACACACACACACACACACACACACACACACACACACACACACACACACACACACACACACACACACACACACGTAAACAAATCCAGAATTTCAGGGTAACCTTAAGAGGCATCTGATTAACAGCTTAAACCAAATAATGGACTTAGAAACGAGGAGAAAAGCAATTTAAATCAGACAAAGGATTATTACTTTTTACTTTAAAGATGGACACATGAAAAATATTTAATTCCTCACTACTCTTAAGGTCTTAAGAGTCAGAAATAAACTTTTAATCCAAAATGTGACAATTAACAAATGTTTACGACTTGCATTTTGAACATGTGAACAGATTTATATAGGATTCAGGAGATAATACATCTCAAATAATTAGCGACAGGCTTTCAGTTTACCGATGGACCCGGTTGGCCGACGTGGCCCCTCTGTCCAGGTCGGCCCTGGAGACAAAGCATTGAGGAAGGGCAACGTCAATACCTAATAACTGTGGTTGAATACACAGAAACTTGCACAGGTATCTAAAAGTCCAGATATTTGTCAGGAAAAAAGAAATGGAAAGAATAATGCATATTCTAATTCTAATCAGGCAATATCGTTAAGTCTTTATTGTGTTAATTAAATGTTTTTTTATTACCTTGCTCCCTCTGGGTCCTGGTTGGCCGTTGCGTCCATCCGGCCCCTGTTTCCCTTCAAGGAGGTTCAGATATTAGTGATGGTTGCAGACAATCAATATCTATTATAAAACTGTCTTTGTGCTACCTTGTATGTTTTACTGATATCTATTTCTAGCCTGGGTGAAATTATGTTGAATTTTATAAGTAGAAATGATATGTAATGCTTCATATATCTCAGTGTTGCTTAATTTCACATCATTGGCTTTTATTTAGGGTTATTCTTGTGTCTAAGATTTACCAAATTCATATAACCTAAATGTACTTATTTCTAGACATTTGTTGACATAATCATTTAATTCACATTTGCATGTTAGTAGGTGTCACTGATTAGAATATAATTGGGAGGGAAGAAACCCTCTTTAATGGTCACACATGCAGAGCACACAGCACACAGTGAAATGTGGCCTCTGCATTTAACCCATCCTAGTACCAGGAGTCTAGTACTAGGAGCAGTGGGCAGCTATTGTACAGCGCCCGGGAGCAATGGGAGTGAGGGAGCAAGGGGGGTGTCCGGTGCCTTGCTTAAGGGCACCACGGCAGGGCAGGAGGTGAACTGGGACCTCTCCAAGTAGCAGTCCACAGCTCCCAGTCCAAGCCCCTACTGACTGAGCCACTGCCGGACACACTGTAGTACAGTACAAGGATAATGATGTTAGTAAAGTAGATGACAAAAACCTGAATAATCATACTAAATGTTTTAAGATAATATTTTCACTATTCACTTGATTTTAAACTCAAATATGGCAGAGAGCTGTAATCTCTAAACACTAATGACACATCAGTTAATATGCCTGACCGAGTCGAGAACCAGGAGTTTGTTTAATTGATATTATTGCAGTCAAATGTTGTTAATTCACTCACATTTGGATTGGGAAATGAACATGCAGGAGGCCGCTGGAGGCTCTAAAGTCTCACAGTTAGATGTGAAGTTTGGAACAACACATGAAGTCATCTGACATTTCTTGGTGTTCAGACCCACAAATCATCATCACTGACCTTTAACCCACGGCCGCCCTGTTTTCCCTGAAGACCAGTTTCTCCATTTTCACCCTGGATGAAGAAATATAAAAATCAGTGAAGCTTATCTCCTCTCATTTTCACCAGGCTGCTTCTCTCGCTTGGCTTAAAGCGCACGTAATACAATATTATGCTGAACATAGTGTGCAGCAATGTGGGTTAATAATCTGGCTATCATGTTTATTTTGCAAGTTGCCAGTGTTAATCAACTCAAACAAGTGGCATGTTATGAGAAATCAACATATATTAGCTTTTATACAAACACTTGAAAACATTGAGTCACTTGTTTAAGGACACATCTTATGTTCACTCAAATGTTTTACCTTTTTTTTGCAAATTCAACTTTTTGTCAAATAACATTCTTGCAGTTCACTTTAAAAACAATACCCAATATGCATTAAAGTTCATTCTGAAGCTTAGACTTTTTTTTTGTCTTTGTTGGAAAACATCCAGCTCCTAATTGACATCACTGTTATTAAAAAGTATTTTAACTGTGCTCTTTACTGTACCTCAGTGCCACTGGGGCCAGGCTGGCCCTTGGTACCCTCGAAACCTTGGAAGCCGAGGGAGCCCCTCTCTCCCTGAGGACCCCTAATAGCGGCTGCCCCCTGAATACCCTGAGATGAAAACAAAAAGGATTTTTTTTCTCATGAGAAGGCATAGAGACATTGTACAGAAAGTACAGAAATGAACAGGTTAGCTTTTTGGGAAATATGTTGACTTGCTTTCTGTGAGTCTTATTGACAACTTTGTGAATTTGATTAACATAGACTTGCATACACAATCAATGTTCTGTTCACCAGTTCATTATCATGATGGCTTTCCAAAGTGTTGAGAAGTTTGTTCAGATTTGATGTACCTGGTACAGTCACTTTTACTTTGTGTTGAACAGAAAATGTATAAGCATATTTACCTTAGGTAGCTCTATGACATTGTATTATTCTTGTTTATGAGCCTTATTGAGAGAACAGGAAGTAGCTGGCTCTTACTTTGTCACCTTTAGGTCATGGATCCCCTTTGTCCCCATCTGGTCCCCTTTTACCCTGTAAAGAAGTAAATGTTCAAAACCAATAATGTTTTGCATTAATCATATTTGCAAATCTATAGAGAGCACCTACCGTTAACCCGGTAAAACCTATAGGGCCCTTTGTCCCTAAAGCACCCTGTACAAAAAAAGTATTCAAAATGTATTACACAGCATTGTTCAATAACAGCATGTTACACTCCCCTTTAGTTATTATGCTCCAAATATCTGGAACAAACTCCCAGAAACCTGCAGGTCCGCTGCAACTCTTACTACTTTTAAATCCAGGCTGAAGACTTTTCTTTTTGTCGCTGCTTTTAATTGAACTGTTCATATCTTAGACTGCACTTTAACTTGTATCCATGTATTTTTTCTTTTAATGTTTATTTTATTAGCTTTTCTTTTTAATGACTGATTTTAAATGCCATTTTCTTAATGTCTTTCATTTTTTGTAAAGCACTTTGAATTGCCTTGTGTTGAAAAGTGCTATATAAATAAACTTGCCTTGCCTTGCCTTACCGTTAACCCGGTAAAACCCATAGGTCCCTTTGTCCCTAAAGCACCCTGTAAAAAAGTATTCAAAATGTATTACACAGCATTGTTCAATAACAGCATTTTACACTCCCCTTTCTGAATAGCAGACTGATTTCACTTCTTCTTATTTCTCTGAAATGTGTCTTCCATCAGAGTAAATAAGAAACACGTTAGCCTCATCCCAATACCCCTCCTCGACTCCTCTCTTCCCCTCCTCCGGGACTTGACTCGGAAATCGATCAAGACACGCCATTTTGAAGGACGTCCCAATAGCTGAAATGCACACGGAGGAGTCGAGGAGGGGTGCGGGAGGAGGGGTGCGGGAGGATACGATACACGAGAGCAGACTACGCGGAAGTGTTTTCACTACTCGCATATAAAAGCCCTGCCCCCACCTTCACAGCTGGTCGATTTCAACAGACGAAAACCCACAACTGCAAGATGAGTGGAAAAGCGTTTCATAAATGTATAAGTGCTCACAGCTCCGTGGGAATTATTATGTGCAATTCATTTCTTAAGGTTATACTAACAATTTAAGTCATGTTGTTTAATGATCTTGAACGTCACTAAAACATAGCTATTAAGACAGCTATTTCATAAATGGCTAGATCTTGATAAATAACAATTATTTGTATTGTTTTGTGTTAAGATATTCAGGAGTTAAATTATTTAAAATGCACAGTCCTGAATGTGGGTTTGTGGTGAATGTGGGGATCTACAGGACACACATTTTCAGAGTAAAGGCTTTCACATTACTATAATTATATTTTTATTTAAATGTAGGCTACATTTGACACCAAAACGGAACACAAAAGCAGGACCAACCATCATACATTGAATTCCTTGACTAACAAGAGAAATATTCATTCATTTAAATAAATATTTAACAACAAATGGGCCGGTTCTAAAGGGTTATTCATTTAAGGCCGATGAGAGGGGATACAGTGCACATGTCATCATTAACAGACGTCGTTTAAAAGTGACGTTTGAGTGAACAGGACTTCTCAATTCATACCTGAGGACTCCTCTGTCCTCGCTTCACCTCCTCGTGTCTCTCGCTCGCATCTTACGGAGGCGGAGCTAAGACGCAAGGAAGGGACGCGAGTGAGGGAAAGGAGGAGTCGAGGAGGGGTATTGGGATGAGGCTAGTGACTTCAGAGTCCCACAGCACCATGTCCTGATCCACTGACACACTACAAACAGCAGATGGCATGTGAGGCTGCAGGATGTTTCTGCAGTGCCTTCACAACTGCTTGTGACACCTCTGTCTACAGTGTGTGTGTGTGTGTGTGTGTGTGTGTGTGTGTGTGTGTGTGTGTGTGTGTGTGTGTGTGTGTGTGTGTGTGTGTGTGTGTGTGTGTGTGTGTGTGTGTGTGTGTGTGTGTGTGTGTGTGTGTGTGTGTGTGTGTGTGTGTGTGTGTGTGTGGTGTGTGTGTATATTTGTGTCTACAGTGCATGTGTGTGACTGTAATGTGATGAAGTAATTCACTAAAGAAAATATTTAAGTACAACTCACCAATGGCCCCTCAAAGCCGGGATCCCCTCGGGCCCCCATTGGCCCCACAGGCCCCTGATATGAACAGAAAGAAAATAAACGCAACATGAAAAAGAGCGATAAGATATTGCATTTTATGCAGACCTAAATGTGGATGTATTACTCTGGAATTGCCTTATCTATAGAATACGCAACATATTGAAGCAAACAGTCTATAATGCTAATCGTCCTTAATCAGAAACATAAGAGCAACAGTGAATGTAATGTAAGTTAAATAACATACTGATGATGGAAGGTATATAGCAGTGTAATGAGAAAGCTTCTCTCTGTGCTTGGGATATACACTTCCTGTTTTCTTGATAAGCATGGGCCATTTCTTTATTTTGACAAAACTCTGTCCAATGTTCTTTTAATTAGATGTTGCTGTCTGAATAAATATTTGCTAACCAACAGCTGCTATTTAAATGCATCATTGTATATGTATTGTGTTTTGGTCTCCTGTCACTCTTTACATGTTGTCCTCAGCCATGCATGTGCAATATACTGAATTAATTTCAATTATTTACAACTGAAAAATCATTGTCTTAAAATTGTAAAGCAGAGCCTTTCACATCAGCTGTGTGACTTACACTTTGTGCGGCTCTGTTCAAGCTCAATACCTTAATCTCCTGTGCACTGTTTTAGTTTAGAAAACAAGAAACATTAACTTTAAGAGAACACTTACAGGTTCTCCTTTAGGTCCAGAAGCCCCGATCAGTCCTGGATGTCCCTGTGTAAATGAACACATTAACCTTCTGCACTTTACTGGTGAAAAATGAATTAAACAACACTCCGTGGTCAAAAGTCTTGCCTTGAACTGTATTCACTTGTTACTTCTAGGCTGGATTATTGTAACTCTTTATTATCAGGGAGTACCAAGAAGTCAGTCAAGTCGCTTCAGCTGATTCAAAATGCTGCAGCTCGTGTACTAACCAGAGTTAGGAAAAGGGACCACATTACCCCTGTTCTGGCTGCCTTACACTGGCTCCCTATAGAACACAGGATAGAATTTAAAATTCTTCTTCTCGCCTACAAAGCCCTTAATGGGCAGGCGCCATCTTACCTTAAAGAACTCATTATACCCTACTGTCCTACTAGGGCATTGCGTTCCAAGAATGCAGGGTTGTTGGTTGTTCCTAGAATCTCTAAAAGTACAATGGGAGCCAGAGCCTTTTCTTATCAAGCTCCACATTTGTGGAATCAGCTTCCAATTTGTGTTCGGGCGGCAGACACCCTATCCGTTTTTAAGAGTGCGCTTAAACCTTCCTTTTTGATAAAGCTTATAGTTAGGGCTGATTAGATTCAGCCCCTAGTTTTGCTGATATAGGCTTAGTTTGTCGGGGGACATCTTACTTCTTCCTTCTCTCTGTCTATACCTGTGTACTCTCATGTTCCGATTAACCCAGCTTCCCCACATGTCTTTCTTTTTGGTGTCTATATACGCTGGGATCCGGAGTCATGGATGATCCTGCGGTCCTGTGTCCTGGATCGCGAGCGCTGGATCTTGAGTCGTGGCTGTGGTCCTGGATGGATATCCTTGTGGATTCATCTTCCTATTATACACACATGCATTTCCAAACATTTGGACTACCTATGTTGCAAATGTATTATCTTTTCAATTTACACACGGCATCTATTGCACGTCTGTCCGTCCTGGGAGAGGGATCCCTCCTCTGTTGCTCTCCCTGAGGTTTCTCCCATTTTTCCCTTTAAACTGGGTTTTCTTTGGAAGTTTTTCCTTGTACGATGTGAGGGTCTAAGGACAGAGGGTGTCGTATTGTCATACTGATATTCTGTACACACTGTGAAGACCACTGAGACAAATGTAACATTTGTGATATTGGGCTATATAAATAAACATTGATTGACTTGGAGTCCTCTGAGTCCTGGAGGTCCCATCTGTCCCTCTAAACCTAGAGGCCCCTAGTCAAGAGAAAAGTAAAGTGCCAACACAGTGGGTGTCTTCTATCACATACAGCTGTGGCCACTGCAGAGAGATTAAACAGATGAGGGCAGAGCATCGGCTTGCACGCACCAATAGTTCATGGTCTAAGGTGTTATGGGTTTCGGTAAGATGGCGCAGCCTCGAAGACCATTTGATGTTCAGTGTGTCTTTTAGATGATTGACAATTAATTACTCAAGGGCTTAGAGAGAAGAGCAAGAAGGATCCATCTTTTCAGGGGACGTCCAGTGGAAAGATGTTTAAAGGAACATTAGGAAATGTGATAGCTTACGAGTATTTACATCAGAAAGATAGATTACATTCTATCATATCCAACACAAGCGAGTCAGTTCAGAATGTGTTAGCATAGCACAAGAAAAGCAGGCCTGAAAAAAGCAGTTTATTTTATAGCAGGAAAATGCATCCCCTAACAAGTCAAACGGACCAATACATATTTTAAAGTCATATCTTGTTAGCATGTTAGCCCCCCCAGCATCCAGAAACAGCTGGTTTTGCTCTCTATAAGGAGAAGACTTCTGACATGTTCATGTGGTCTCAAGTGGCCACTTGTTGTTTGTCAGTAAAGAGTCCCGATGGGTATGCTAGTGGCTTGTTAAATCACAATATCTGACAGCTTTAAAGTTGCTGTAAAGCACTTGAGCTAGGCTAGCAGGCCAGTGTTGATCTAGGGCTGGCTAAACCTGACCCTGTGCTGTCTCTTCAGACACATAGAAATGCAATGTTGGATGAAAAACAATTATGAATCCTCTTATCGCTTCATGAAAATATTGCCTTTTCATCACTTGCTGAGTGGCTAAGAAGATGTGAAATATCTGCCTTCCCTCTTTGTTCAGCCATTGGCACTGAGCCTTTATCAGAGTCTTTACTGAACAGTTCAAAATCACACACTAGGTACTGTATATGACACAAGGTTGATCGAATCTCTGTCTATTATCGAATAAGAACTGGGCATATAAATGGTGCTGCATTCAAATGATGTTGTGTTTACTACAACAAAATCACGAGTGACATGTGATTAAAATGGCAAAAAATAAAGTACAAGAATTAAATACATTTGAAATCCCCTTTGAAATCTCTTTCTAAAAGACTACATGTAAATATTGCACCTGACAGTTTACAAGTATGTTGTTGTTCCCATGTTACCTGAAAGGCAGCCAATTCCTCGGCTGTGTTCTTCCACAGGTAGAAGGTGGGAAACCCTGGCGGTCCAGGAGGTCCAGACTCCCCTCTTTTTCCTGAACGCCCTTCAGAACCCAACTTACCCTATGAGAGATGAATGGAGGTGGGAAGTAGTGGAGTACAAATACTTCGTTACTGTACTTAAGTACATATCTTTCAGTACTTTACTCCACAAATTATTTTTCTGACGACTTTTTACTTTGACTTCTTACATTTCTAACACAAATACCTGTACTTTCTACTTCTTACATTTTCAAAACAGGCTGGTTCCTTTAGTTTGAATGTGTGTTTGGTGGCGTGATCATTATTATTTAGAGTCATTGCGTGCCTATTGATTTGAACACGATCCGTGTATCCATAATTTCCTGGTCTTCTCTAAAGAAGAGGGACCAATGGAAACGTTGTCATGTTGCCGTTGTTCAGCATGGAAACATTCATTAGCTAACAATGACATTATTGTTCTATTAATATAAAGGGAGGTCAGGTACTCTTTAAAACAGCTGGTAGTTATGGGTACTTTTTACATTTCAAAGCCCATACTTCTTTACTTTTACTTGAGTAAAGAAGTTTAGTCAGTATTTCTACTTTTACCAGAGTATTTTTAAACACGAGTATCTGTACTTCTACTTGAGTAAAGGATGTGTGTACTGTTGCCATCTGTGGAGATGAAAAGGAAGTGGTACGTTTATCCACGACAAATCAATTTATATGGAACACTTTTATTTTTTTAATATGACATCATAAAAGTGATATAATGCAGTATTGGGGCTCAGGCATAAATGATCAACACTTGGGCCCAATGGAACAGGAGTTTATAGCAGTATTAACATGTCAGAAGTGAAAATGAGCTTTATAACAAGATGTAGCCTCAGATGCTAGTGTACTCAAATCTAAAGGAGTCAAGTGGACTTACTTAACATATCGTCATAGGTTATTATCTCGTAAAGAAACACTTCTCTTACCTTATCACCTTTAAACCCAGGCCGGCCAGGATCACCAGTACAGCCCTGTCAAACAAGTAACAACCTTCAATAAAACAGCTCAGAAGGACAAACAAATGGAAATAGTGTTTTAACTGTAGCTGACGCTCAAAGGTCCCTTATTATTGTTTTGTCCTTTTTTGAAGAGTGTTTAATGTATGCTTGAACATTGGTTTATTTTGTAAAAATGATAAGAGTTGTCTTTCCGGAAGTCATGTGACCTCTTGCCCCGGATGTTTATATTGTGTTTGGAGAGAGTAAAAGGGCGGTAAAAGTGTCAACGATGTGATAACGATAATTCTACTGCTGGTCTACTAGGCAAACACGTTTTCACGGTGTTTCATGAATGAGCAAAGAAGAGAATAAACGTCATTGTGGACATCAGTTCGATGCGTAATGTTATTTCAAGACCAGAGTAGTTACAGTGAAAACGTAACCTAATCCATCCGAATCGAGGTATTCGATCCTGCTGCCAGCTACAGGCTAGAGTGTGCTACGCTATTCCCCATCCTGCTGCAAGCAACAGGCTAAAGAGGTGAGACGCTGTTCTCAATCCTGCCGCAAGCTACAGGCGTCGCGTATCGTGTGCGAAGCTGCGCTTCATCGGACGGTGTGCTGCGCATCCCGTGCGGACGACGAGCTTCATCAGACTGTGTGCTGCGCATCCCGTGCGGACGACGAGCTTCATCAGACGGTGTGCTGCGCATTCCGTGCGGACGACGAGCTTCATCAGACGGTGTGCTGCGCATCTCGTGCGGACGACGAGCTTCATCAGACTGTGTGCTGCGTATCCCGCGCGGACGAGTGTGGCTCTTCAGGTTGAACTGTACTTTGAAATGTAAACCTCAAATAATTGATGGATAGTCCCACAAATAAGGTAAAGGTAATAAAGACCTATTAGTATAAAGTAAAGAAAATATATTTAAAGTTCCTGTAACTGTTATTGTTAAGGGTTATTACTGTTAAGAATTGTATTGGCTAAGTGTTAAAGGTATTCCAAGAGTTGCCATTCATGCCTGTAACTTAGTCTGTCAGTCTGATTTAATGTCGCTACATGAAAAAGAGCAAAGCTCAGACTTTGAAGCAGAAGAGAAAGATGAGAGAAGAAGTGCTGCATCTAAAAAATCAGAGACAAGAGTAAGGAAATCCTCTCGAGAGAGACGGCTAACAACAAAAATGCAAGAACTTAAAGAGCAAGAGTTAACTCAAAAGGAAAATAAGTTCAAAACGGTGTATGAAAAATGGAAAAATGCGGTAAGAGACATTCGTACAATAATTAAAAGAGAATGCTCTGAGAGTGACATGTGTAACATGATGGATGAAGTTGAGGGGCTTGAATCCGAATTAAAGGACTTATATGACAACATGCTAATTAATACAGCACCTAATCAGGAAATTCGCAGGAAAATGGATGCATGCTCAGCTGTAACTGCAGATCTACTACAGCTAATGAGAGTAAGGTTAACTGAAGATGCAGGCGACTTTGACGCTGAAGCAGAAAAATCAAGGTTACGCATGCTGCTTAATAATGAGTATGCTCGGTCCATATATGGATCTACAGCATCTAGAGCCACTGCACCTAGCTACCGTTCAGATCATCTCTCAGAGTCACCTAGTATTTCAGCCAGGAGAGCAGAGACAGTTGCACAGTTAGCTGCAAAGAGAGCTGAAATGGATATGGAAGCTGCTATTGAAGCTCAACGTCAGCAATTGAAGAAACTTGAAAATCAAAGAGACCTTGATGTCATTCAGGCAAAGTTAAATGTGTATACCGAAGAAGAGAGAAAGGAAAGGAGTGAGAGGCGTAGTCCTGTACACAGCCAATTGAATGATGCTAACCCATCTTCTCCTCACTCTGGAAGTCAAGAAATGACTAAAAATGAGGCACATTTAGTATAGGCGTTGCAAGAAGCAATGGCTCTCACCCGACTTCCAGTCCCAGAACCCACTGTATTCTTTGGTGATCCATTGAAGTTCACTGAGTGGAGCTCAAGCTTTAAAGCTCTAATAGAAAGGCGATGCTCTAACCCTGCAGATAGGCTGTTCTACCTGCAAAAGTACGTAGCAGGGGGGGCGAAATCTGCCCTTGAAGGTAGCTTCTACAGAAAAGATGAGCAGGCCTATGAACAAGCATGGGATAGGCTGAATGCCAGATACGGTCATTCCTTTGTTGTGCAGCGAGCCTTCAGAGAGAAACTCAACGGATGGCCAAAGATTGGGGGAAAGGAATATCTCAAGTTGAGAGAATTTAGTGACTTCCTCCAAACATGCAGCAACGCTATGCCTCACGTTAAGGGCCTACAAGTTCTTAACGACTGTGAAGAGAATCAGAAGATGCTAACCAAACTTCCTGATGGGTTCACATCAAGGTGGAACCGTTATGTCACAGAACAGCTGGATTTAGGCAATGATTATCCAAGTTTTGCAGAGTTTGCCAGGTTCATATCAAAGGAGGCCCGTATAGCATGCAACCCAGTGTCATCACTATATGCTCTGAAACCCTCAGCAGAAATGCCTGTAAGAGAAGCCAAAGGGCCAAAAGCAAACACATTTGCCACCGACGTGGGGGATTCAGAAACACCTTGAATTGTAGCTAAAACCAACGTTGAAGAAACCAAGTCAGAAGATGCAGAGAAAGTGAAGAAAGGGAGCATGCTAACACAAAACACTGAGTGTTTTTGCTGTGGAGAAAATCATTCCATATTCAATTGCCAAAAGCTACTGGAATTGACTGTGGAGGAAAAGAGAAAATGCATACAAGAAAATAGGCTGTGTTTTGCATGCCTGAGAAAGGGACATGTCTCCAGAGACTGCAAGAACAGAGCCATGTGTGGCATATGCAAAAGGGGTCATCCAACTCCTTTGCATGAAGAGCGTTCCTCAGCGGACAAACCCTAGTACACACACAGCAGGTTTAAAGGAAATACATCCTCACTATCATGTTGTGTGAATGGAGGTGAAGGTGGGAGCACATCAATGATCGTGCCAGTGTGGATTTCATCATCTAACACTCCTAATTCTGAATCTCTGGTGTATGCTCTATTGGACACCCAAAGCAGTCACACCTTCGTAGAACAGGAGGTTTGTGAGAAGCTGCAAACAGAGATGGAGCCGGTAAAACTAAAATTATCGACTATGATGGGAAAAGACTCAATTGTAAAGAGTCAGAGAGTTTGTGGACTCAAAGTCAGAGTACATCAAATACATCCATTGATCTGCCTCCAGCTTATACAAGGGATTTCATTCCACTGGAACGTGCGCACATTCCAACCTGCAAGACAGCCATGAAATGGAAACACCTTGCAGATATAGCTCAAGAGATGCCTCCACTTATAGATTGCGGTGTTGGATTACTGATTGGCTATGACTGCTCCAGAGCACTGGCCCCAAGGAAAATCATCCCTGGTGGCGATTACGAGCCCTATGCCATTAAGACTGACCTTGGATGGAGCATCGTAGGAAGTGCATCGCAGCGTGTGAATTCTCAAGATGTGACTGGACTTTGTCATTGGGTATCAGTCAGAGAGGTGCCACCTGTAACGCCATCAGCGGTTATCAAGGTGCTGGAGTCCGATTTCGCGGACACCAAGCCAGGGGACAAAAGTATATCACAAGATGATATTCGCTTTCTGCAGATCCTAAAGGAAGGACTCCAGCAAAACAAGCAGGGTCATCTAGAAATGCCTCTTCCATTTAAAGCACGACCTCTACTCCCAGACAACAAAAGGCTGGCTTTGATCTGGCTAAAGCACCTTAAAAGGAAACTGGAAAGAGATCCCAAACTCAAGGCCGACTATCTGAAGTTTATGGATGGCGTCTTCAAAGATGGCGACGCAGAGAAAGCAGAAACACAACCAGAACCAGGCAAGGTCTGGTATATCCCACACCATGGGGTTTACCATCCTCGGAAACCAGATAAAATAAGAGTTGTTTTCGATTGTTCTGCAAAGTACGAAGGCACCTCCCTAAACGATCACCTGCTAACAGGACCGGATCTCACAAATGGCCTAACTGCAGTGCTCTGCCGGTTTCGTAAGCATGCCATCGCCGTCATGTGCGATGTGGAAAAAATGTTCCACAGGTTCCATGTCCACAAAGAAGACAGGGACTACTTTCGGTTTCTCTGGTGGGAAAATGGGGATACAGACTCAGAACCCACAGCGAATGAAGGTCCATCTTTTCGGAGTATCATCTTCCCCTGGCTGCGCCAATTATGGTCTGAAGCATCTTGCCAGTCAGAATCAAATACAGTACCCCTCTGCAGCTAGCTTCATCAGAAAGAACTTCTATGTAGACGACGGCATCATAAGCTTGGAGTCTGTCGATGAAGCAGTTAAATTGGTGAAGGAAGCCCAAGTTGTGTGTGCCAAAGGGAATCTACACCTTCACAAATTCCTTTCCAACAACCGGGAAGTTCTAGACTCCATCTGTGCTTCAGAACGTGCTGCAGAGGTAAAAAATGTGGACCTCAACCACGATGAACTTCTAGCACAGAGAGCGCTAGGAATACGATGGAACGTTGAAAGTTACAGCTTCTCCTTCAAAGTGTCACTCGATGAGAAACCAGCAACTCGCCGTGGGATACTCTCAGTTGTGGCCTCTCTGTATGACCCATTGGGGTTTCTAGCTCCATTCATCCTAGAGGGAAAGAGGGTTCTGCAAGAGATGTGTCGGAAAGGAACCGGATGGGATGAACCACTGCCAAGCGAATTGAAGCTAAGGTGGGAAAGTTGGATGAATGATCTGGAAAATCTTGAGAAGATTCAGATCCCAAGATGCTTCACACCTAAACACTTTGGTAAGATACTGAGTGTCGAGCTTCATCACTTTTCTGATGCGAGCAGTCAGGGGTACGGACAGTGCTCATATGTCAGGTTGGTGGGTAAAGAGAACATACACTGCGCCTTTGTCATGGGCAAAGCGAGAGTCGCACCAACAAAAATAGTTACTATCCCAAGACTGGAGCTTACGGCTGCAGTGACCTCTGCTGCGGTGAGTAGCATGCTAAAGGAGGAGCTGGATCTAAAAGTGGACAAAGAATACTTTTGGACATATTCACAAGTTGTCCTGGGTTATATAAACAACGAAGCTCGAAGATTTCATGTCTTTGTCGCAAACCGTGTTCAGAGGATTCGGGAAGCTACCAACCCAGGACAGTGGTTCTATGTTGAAACAGGAGAAAACCCAGCTGACCACGCTTCGAGAGGCCTCAAGGTGGCAGACCTCATCAGCTCAAATTGGATCACAGGTCCCAAGTTTCTATGGGAAAGAGAGATCGTTGCACATCAGGGTACTACAGAGTTGCTGGTGGGAGACCCTGAGGTAAAGGTTACTCAAGTTATCAAAACAGATGTTGCAGTGCAATGTGACTTTCAAGAGCAACTGGCAAGGTTCTCAAGATGGACCACAGCATTCAATGTCATTGCTCGCATTCAACGATTGGCTAAGAGGACCAAGGCCACTGAGCCTTTAAATGTGGAGGAAAGAAAGCAAGCTGCACTGACGCTCATCAAGCTTGCACAACAAGATGCCTTTCAAGAAGAGTTGAACACGCTCAGCCAGAAATCAGGAAGGCTTCCTCGCAACCATCAACTCTATCAGCTTGATCCATTCATCCAAAATGGCGTAATGAGAGTGGGAGGGTGAATGAGGAAAGCGTCGGGACCACTGGAGTTGAGACACCCAATAATACTCCCTAAGGATGGTGCAGTCACACGCCTCCTCCTTACACACCACCACAACATGACACAACACCAAGGCAGAGGTTATACTCTGAATGAACTGAGAGCCAACGGCTACTGGATTGTTGGTGGAAGTAAAGTAGTAGCCCAGTTCATCAGGCGATGTGTCTTGTGTAGGAGAGCTAGAGCACCACCAGAAGAGCAGCGGATGGCGGACCTACCTAGCGACCGTACAGATCCCACACCACCGTACACATACTGCGGTATGGACTGTTTTGGCCCCTTTCATACTCAGCAGGGTCGCAAAGAATACAAACGGTATGGTCTTCTCTTCACGTGCCTATGTTCCAGAGCAGTCCACATAGAGATGTTGGACGACATGACAACTGACGCGTTCATTAATGCCTTACGGTGCTTCATAGCTATCCACGGCGCTGTGCGACACATCAGATCGGATCAGGGTTCTAACTTCGTGGGAGCAAAAAATGAAATTGCAAAAGCCCTGAAGGAAGTCAACAAAGACAGAGTCGCTGCATACCTGGCAGATAGGCAGTGTGACTTCCTCATGAATGTGCCAGGCTCAAGTCTTGCTGGAGGAGTATGGGAGCGGCAGATCAGGACAGTCAGAAGTGTACTGACCACAGTCCTTGCTCACAGTGTGGGAAGATTGGATGACGCCTCTTTAAGAACCTTCTTTTACGAAGCCATGTCCATTGTAAATGGCCGCCCACTCACTGTCGACAACATCAGCGATCCTACAAGTCTGGAGCCGCTAACTCCAAATCATCTGATCACCATGAAGTCATCTGTTCCACTTTCTCCACCAGGCAAGTTTGTTAAGGAGGATTTGTATACCAGAAAACGCTGGAGAAGAGTTCAATATCTGTCCGAACAATTTTGGAACAGATGGAGAAAGGAATATCTGGCCAACATTACTCTCAGGCAGTGATGGCATGTTCCAAGACGGAACATGAAAGTTGGTGATATCGTGATAGTCAAAGAAGAGGACATACCCCGCAATGAATGGAAACTTGCCAGGGTTCTTAAAGCACATGAGGATGATGATGGGCTGGTGCGGAAGGTTTCAATACAGATTGGGGCGCAGCAGTTGGGGAAAAAGGGTGAACGCCTCAACAAGCCATCCGTTGTTGAAAGACCGATTCAGAAGTTAGTTGTTCTAGTGGAGAGCAGTTAGGAAGCTAACTTTCTAGAATAGCTAGAAACGTATATATTTCCTCGTTAGGCTAAGGGAATATTAAAGTTGATGTAGCCTCAGTTATGTAAATGATATTAATTGTTCAAATATGTAAATTATATTGTGAACTTGCACAGTTCTATATGCGAGTTAAGGGAAAGACAAACAAGATAAAAGAGTTGAAAATTACCATTTGATGTAGATCATATAGTATATGTATTAACATCTGCATATGTGTTTGAAGATAATTTTGGTGGGAGTGTAGCTGACGCTCAAAGGTCCCTTATTATTGTTTTGTTTATGAGTGTTTAATGTATGCTTGAACATTGGTTTATTTTGTAAAAATGATAAGAGTTGTCTTTCCGGAAGTCATGTGACCTCTTGCCCCGGATGTTTATATTGTGTTTGGAGAGAGTAAAAGGGCGGTAAAAGTGTCAACGATGTGATTACGATAATTCTACTGCTGGTCTACTAGGCAAACACGTTTTCACGGTGTTTCATGAATGAGCAAAGAAGAGAATAAACGTCATTGTGGACATCAGTTCGATGCGTAATGTTATTTCAAGACCAGAGTAGTTACATTAACCACAAGTGAACTGTTGGTTAAAGTGAAACTGTTATATATTTAACAAATCATCCCAGAAATGTAAAAATAACAGCCTTCCTACTACTCCCAAGAGGGAAAACCTGTGACCTGACACACAAGCAAAGCACCGGTTCCTTGTAAAACCGCACAGTTTGTGGCCTTTTTGAGTGCCTTCTAAAAAGCGAAAGACACATTTTAAGTGTTGTTCACAACACCTTGAATGCCAATTAAACACTAAGATGTTATGGCTTAATTAGTACTTAGATATACATGAACTGTATGTTGAAGCTGCTCGGCACTGTGTAGATCCTCAATGTGGATGTCTAAGTCTAAATTATATCTGGATCTGAACAAATACATCTTATAAATGTTACCACATCTTTACTATGGCATTTTCCTGGAGGTTAAAAACCCATTTTGGAGATTTTTTGTGAGCTTGTTTTTACTGAAGGTTTACATAGTAGTGCATATGCAGCATTGACATGTTGTGTTTGTATGAATTTGTGTATGTACATATGTATATATATAAATATATAGAGACCATTCTCCTAACTTGCCTGTATATATTATATGAATGATTATATAAATTATTCAAGTATACATTGATATTGTATGTTAACACATATTAAGATGTAAAAAGAAAAAGAAATTTAAAAAAGAAAGGGAGAAGGGGTCGGATTAAATAAGTGTAAACTTCTTCCGACCCCTTTTCGGACGTGTAATTAGCTAAAGCTTTGTTGTTTATTGATATCAGACAATGATACTACAGATTATTCAATTATTAATTAAATATTTCGTTTTGTTATTGCATTCATTTGTATAGTACTGTATCATGTCTGTATCATCTTTTGTTTCATTTGTATTTTCTTTGGTTTTACATGCTCGAAAAAAATAATTAAACTAAACTAAACTAAATAAATAGGCAACACAAGACAAAGCAGTGAGGCCATTATGTTCTCCATCTGGACATCTTGGAATGTAATACCGCACTAATGCAGGGTGCGAACTGGAGGGGAGCAGGGGGAGCTATAGCTCCCCTAGTGGTGACATGAGCTCCCCTGGGAACATGGTTTGTGAAATTTGGGGGGAGCTCTCTAAAATACTGATATGATGACCAAATAAATTCCATTTTGGGCATGTTTTTTTTTTTCAAAGGTGTAAAATAAGTGAAATAAAATTATATTTAGAGTTTATGATTCATGAAAAAAGTTTCGCCTGCTTGCACGCTGCCCGCAGCTCCACCCACTACCCACTCACTCACAAGCTCGTTTAGTTGGCACTGCATGTTTACCAGGCATTGTTGCTGCTGCTGACATGTCGAAAAGAAAAAAAAAACGTACCTTGGGCAATTTCTTTAAAAAGACGGCCAAACAACCTGATCAAGAAGACCAACCGAATGTAGCTGGTGGTAGCACATCGTACTTTGTGACTGCTGCTACAACAGAACCGAGAAAGGAGGGAGCTAAGGTCAGTGCTAGTGCTAACTTGACAGCTAACGTTAACTTGGGGGCTGAAGAGCTATGTGCATCGTTGTGTTGTGTGTGTGGCGTCGCGTCTCTCCAGGCAGTGAGAGGGTTGTGTTGTGCTATAGCTGTCCTGTATTATTAATATTAATATTGTTCATGGTTGGTGCCGCTGGCTGCTCTTATCGCGTGTGGTCGGCTCTGTGTAGGCTACAGCCATAATAGGCTATAGCCTATGTGAAACAATGTAGCCTGTTTTTGAGTCATTTTAAGTTGATTTCATTAAACAGTCAAACGTTACATTGGTGGTCCGTGGATTATTTATAATCAAGTTGATCGAAGTTTTCGTAGCCCATACATGCTCGGGAAATCTGTTGACATGAACATGATCCATCGGGACGTTTCATGTAAATGTAGACCTGTGGCACCACCCCGTGTGCAACAGATTTTCTCTTTATAATAGGCCTATGTCTGTGCTGTTGCTATTAATGCACGGATCAACATTTACCCCCCCCCCCCACACAAAAAAATCCCGGCTCCCCCGGAGACCGTGGTATAGTTCGCACACTGCACTAATGCAATCGCCAGTCACCGAAGGAAAGCAACAAAGCCTGTGGTCAAGTCATAATTCATTTCAGAAAGTGTGTTAGTGGTCAGTTTAACTCATGGTTAGGTACATTTAATGAATTGGTGGTACTGGTTCTATTGTTACCAGCAATTTAATTCACCCGATGAATTTATTTAGAACAGTGGTTAAAATGTTTGCTTAAGGCGAACTATTTCAACATTTCGAGGCAGCTGCCAGCCAATTAGAGAAGAGCATTTCCTGTAAGTTATACTTGTAACCAGTAATGCTACAAGCTAAAGCATACTAAGAAAAGCTAAACAAGTTAGAGCTGAAGTGCAGCAAGTTAGAAGAAGAGAGAAGGATTGTATTCTGAGCCAACAGGACGTCTTCCTTCATGTTCCCTTTTGGTCTAGTTCAGTCCGTGGCTGACACATTTTAGATTTAGTATTATCGTTCGGACTATCTGTATTTGTGGATGAAATCTGTGAAGCAACAGGTATCTCAGACCATTTACCTGTTGTGTTTACAACCTCGATCCCTAGCGCAGGGCTCGAGTCGCGAGCCCCTGCACGTCGTCTGCGTTTAATTAACCCATTGACGGCCTCACAGTTTTCTGATGTTTTTAATGCTTCTCTGATCTGTAAATTAGAGATGAACTGTGCTTTTAGTGCTGATGAGCTTATCTCTATGTTTGACTCGACATGTACACAAATACTTGACTCTGTTGCTCCGTTTACGCTTAGACGCACCAAAGTTCTCCCACAGCCGTGGCTCAGTGACTGTACTCGTGCTCTCAGACGCGCTTGCAGGCGTGCAGAGAGAAAGTGGAAGAAGGATGGACTCCATGTCTCCTTGGAAATCCTTCGTGCTTGCCTTTCTGACTACCAGACGGCAGTCAAAGCAGCCAAGACAGAGCACATTTCTCTGTTAATCTCTAAGAACAGCCACAAACCTCAGGTTCTTTTTAATGTCCTCAACTCGATCATTAATCCCTGTGATGTTTCTCCAATTGTACCATCGACTACTCTCTGTGATAAGTTTCTGTCATTTTTATTGAAAAAGTATCTGCTCTTAGGCTAGCCCACACCAGTGCTAACCCAGATTCTGCCCCTCTTCTGTGCGCTGCTGTCCTCGACCACTTTGAGCCTGTATCCCTCTCTTCTCTCTCAGATGTTGTCAAGCACCTGCGGCCGACAAACTGCACCTCAGACAGCATTCCCTCTCGCCTTCTCAGAGACGTTTTCGATTCAGTTGGAGCAAGTATTTTATTACTTATAAACACCTCTCTCAGCTCAGGATGTGTCCCAGCTGCCTTCAAACATGCTGTGGTCAAGCCACTGCTAAAAAAGAAAAATCTCGACCCCTCCATTCTTGCAAATTTTAGGCCCATCTCCCAGCTACCGTTTTTATCTAAAGCGCTGGAGCGAGTAGTCTACGCCCAGCTGCAGTCTTTTTTAACCACGCATGGCATCCATGAAAAGTTTCAGTCTGGTTTCAAACCAATGCACAGCACTGAAACAGCCCTTTTAAGAGTTTTTAATGATCTCCTCCTAGCCGCCGACTCAGGTAGCCCAGCTGTCCTGGTGCTGTTGGACCTGACAGCGGCCTTCGATACCGTGGACCACAGCATTCTGTTGTCGCGGCTCGAATAGTCCGCAGGCATCACAGGCTCTGCTCTGGCATGGTTCAGGTCCTACCTAACAGACCGTAGCCTTTCAGTGCAGCTAGGTGCCTTCTCCTCTGCAAAAGCCCCCCTTACCTGTGGGGTTCCCCAAGGTTCTATTCTGGGCCCCATCCTTTTTCTATTATATATACTGCCCCTAGGTGCAATTCTCTCCAAGCACAACATCCCCTTCCACTGCTACGCTGATGACGTTCAGATATATCTACCTCTCAATGCTAATGCCAACTCCTTACAGCAATTGATGGACTGCTTGGCTGAAATTAAATCCTGGCTGAGCCAAAACTTCCTCACCCTCAACGAGAGCAAGACCGAGGTAATTATTTTTTTGGACCCCAACCTCCGGCCTCCCAGGTTGACATTCTTGGCTTCCTGAGTAAAAACATCCTCCCCGCTGTAACGAACCTTGGAGTAACCTTCAATAGCACTTTTAAATTCGATAAACAGGTCAGCAGCGTAGTCAAAACCTGCTTTTTTAAATTACGACTATTGGCTAAGACCAAGTCGTTTTTATCTTTTAAAGACTTAGAGAGGGTAATTAACGCTTTTGTGACATCGCGACTGGACTACTGCAACGCTTTGTATGTGGGCATGGATCAGGCATCCATAAAACGCCTGCAGCTAGTACAGAACGCAGCTGCACGTCTCCTGACTGGCCACAAAAGGCGTGACCACATTACCCCCATTCTGGCCTCACTTCACTGGCTTCCAGTTCGGTTCCGAATAGATTTTAAACTCCTTTTATTTGTTTTTAAGGCCCTAAACGGGCTGGCTCCGGCTTATATAGCTGACTTAATCCAGCGATACACCCCAGCCAGAGCTCTAAGGTCTGCCGACCAAATGCTGCTAGTAGTGCCGAAAACCAGGCTAAAAACTAGAGGGCACCGAGCCTTCGCAGCAGCTGGTCCCAGGCTCTGGAACACTCTGCCCTTACCTGTGAGGTCGGCCCAGACACTAGGGGCTTTTAAATCCTCTCTAAAAACACACTTTTTCTCTCTGGCCTTTTAAAAGTGAGCAGAGCATGACATTTTTCATTTTGTATTTTAACTGTGTCTGCCTTTATATTTGTTGTTTTTAACTTAAATGCTACAAATTGCAATATGTTCCGTATATTTTTTATTCATGTACAGCACTTTGGCGCGACCGAAAGTTGTTTTAAAATGTGCTTTATAAATAAACTTGATTTGATTTGATTCCCTACAGCCGTCTTTAATCACAGTAATCGTGCTGAGTGATCCTGCGGATTTTATGGCAGCGTGACTTCAGAGGCTGGTCCAGACATGAGTAGATGTGCAGTCTGGTTCTGGTTCTGTCTGCCCTGCAGTCCCTGTACTGACCCACCTCTTACACCAGGTAAACCATCAGATTGGATGGTATAAAATGACTCTACCCATTAGTACCAATCACATAACTTGGCAGCCAGGGGCTGAGACTGTCACATTGAGTAATGCTATGACAAACTGTTGAGACTCCTTAACTGTGTGGTTCCCTGAGTGCTCAGATCGCTGCATCAAAGACATGTGGATCAACACATGTTTGAGCAGTGTATCCTTCCCTGATCAATGTCAGATGGCAGCTTATGGAGAACAGCTCTTGTAAGCCGTAAAGCATAAACAGACGTCGCACTTTCTTCATTCACAAGGCTGGCCCTAACATTGTTTTATCTCATCCAACAACAGAAATCTCTGATATGATACATAATATACTGTTAAATCAATGGGAATCAAGCCCCCATTTCTTACGCCCTCAAATCTATTGTAGCGCCGAGAGGTGTTGTCACTTGGACAATAGTTAAATACAAACTAATACAATGCCTGGAATAAGATCAGATGATACGGTTCACTGGCAATGCTTGCTAAACAATGTCAGGCGGAATCTGCCTCTGCACAAAACGTTGGCAGTAAATAGGCACTAAGTTGCTGACAGACAAGCCTAGGTAGGAAACAATGTCCTTTATTTGACTGTTGTTTGGAAAAAGATACATTGATTATGTTATGTTATGTTATGTTATTATAATGGAAGACCATAAGACAACTCACTTCCTGCCCTGGGGGACCCATTCGGCCTGGTGGTCCTCTTTGGAGCCGGTACATTTTGCCATCTGAGCCCAGGACCAGGTCTCCATCTCTGGATACAACAGTCACAACGGCAGAGCGCTCCTTGTCTGGTTGCCTACCATTGGTGATGGGTCTCCCCTTCTCGACTACTGCCTTTGTTGGTGTTCCAGAATCCGTGGAAGTTCTCGGATCCGAAGGGATCTTAGGTACAGGCAAATCCACTGAGGGCTTCTTTGTGGTACCCCCGATGTCCAGGTCAATTATGTCACTGGATGGTTTCCCTGGGAACAATGATGACGTCCTCCCACTGGAGTCAACCTTTTCGTCTGTTGTTATGTTCTCCTCTATCATTTCAGGCTTTCCCTTCTGGCTTCCCTTAAGTCCATTTCTGGAAGGTTTCCACTGAGGGTTGACTTGTCCGCCATTTTGGAAGGTTGGATCCAACAAAATAATAAGGTGGACCAATTTTGTGTAAATAAAGATTCTGTACAAATCAGTTTTCTGAAAATAGTAATATATATATATATATATATATATATATATATATATATATATATATAATCTTTGAGATTTCATCCCTGTACACATTATATGTTGAATTAATTAAACAAACACCATTCCTACTTTATAATATCTAAACTCGTCTCCTACATCATTCAAATAAAACCACAGCTGCAAAACTTATTCCCTTCTTGAAAACATCATCAACTCATCACTGACATCTGGCATTATTTGGTCTGCCTTCAAGTTATTAGTTTCTCATCTGTTCGTGACAGTAACTCTTGACCCATCTGCCAATATGTTATAGACAGAGTGTTCTTTCCAAAATGTGTTGCCTATAATTAACATTTCCGCGGTTTACACTGTAGTCTGTACGAGCCAAACTACAAAACATATTTATTGTTAGCATCGTCCACACTGAAGCTTTACGCTTCACTATCGTAGCTCAAGTTCACATCCACATTTTAATTGTGTAACTATGTGCTCGGGATGTCATTGCTGTTAAGCTATGGACAATGACAAAAAATGTTTACTCCTCAGGGTACAGCATGCATCTATGCTTATCTAGTTGTTATGTTGAACAAGTTAAAAGTTAATCATGATATGACTAAGCTTAACTTTTAAACAAGCTTCTTACTTCAAGACATTTTCCTTTAACAGTGGCTTTTATAATAAAAACTGCTATACAATAGTTCTCACTGTAAATCAGTTTGTTTAGGAACACTAGCCGTCCCATTGCAAACGTATTAATGTTGACTTTGAAGAATCCCTCAAAACAAACAGCAATTTAAGGTTACGTGGTTTCCAGAGGTGACAAACATCAACATGCTAACCACTACGACCCATCATTTTCCTTTGCTTGTCATACTGCATTACACGCATACACATAACAAAACACATCAAATGTTGGGCCTCAGGGAACAGTGGTGCAGTGAGAGGCCTTTCAGGGGACGGGACCAAAGGGCGGTTTGATGACCCTAATGGGCTGAAATGGAGAGCACTTAAGTGGAGCTGAGAGATATATGGGAAGCAGGACAGGACGAGGAGGAGAGGGAAACATGAGTGTGCTACCTCAGAGCTTTTTCTCAGTGTCAACATATCCACCCACTTTCTTTCCGACCATCAATACGTATTTGCATCATCAAAATATGATAAAGGAACAAAAAGTAATAGTAATTCGTAACATTACCATATCTACACTCAGGGGCGCCGTAAGGGGCTGAAAAGTTAGGACGATTCTAAGGGCCTGTGACTGACAGGGGCCCCAAACATTTTTAGAACATTAAGAAAAAATGTTTAAGTAACCTTTCATCAATCATCAATAATTAACATTAATATAATGTTAAATTGATAATGTACTCACTAAACTTACGGTTCTTTTCACTTTTTTTCTTCCAAAAGTTAATTATCCAAAGCCTCTGTACACCCCCTTCTATTTACATGTAATGGTTTGCTCCTGCCTCCAAACGCTGTGCGGCACCGCTCTTTCTAGCAGCAGAGAGTGAGAGTGAGAGCATGGTGCTGGTGAGGAGGGATGCTATAGTACTTACGTGTGTAGGCTACCATGTCTCAACGACTAACAAAGTCAGGCTTTCAAAAAAGAAAAGAAAGGAGAGAAAGACAAGAGAGAGGGACTAAAGGGTGACAATATGTCACCCAGTTTTTCAAAAGAAAAGGTGGGTGTGGTCTATGAGTGGTGGAAATTAGTCTGTTAGCTAAGCGTAGTCCGTAAATAATAATTGTAATGTTTTGCTGACATTAAAGGTGGGGTAAGTAATTTTGGAGAAACCAGCTCCAGTGCGCTAGAATTTGAAAATACACAGCCGGAAGAAATCGGCTACTTCCTTACAGAGCCCCTCCTCCAACACACACAAACGCGCACATGACCAATGAGGGCACGAGATAAGTTTGTGCACAGATGGAAGGCTGACAGGCAGGTAGGCCATTCAGTTACTTTAGCCGGCTCAGATGATTGGTCGTACTTTTTACAGTATTACGGCTTCCACAGATGACTTTTTTTATGGATTTTTTGTCAAAGCACTTAAGATATTCATTGCTATCGGGATGTTAAGAGCATTCCATGGAATATAACAAAAAGTGTATCTCGAGCCGGTTTCTCAAACTTACCTACCCCACCTTTAACTACTGTTAATATCTTCACAGAAAATTCTGAGGTTTTTCATTTCACTCCTCTTTTAGCTGACATTTAATAAATGCACGTACATTTTTAGCAGCTATTCATACTAAATCAGTTGTCCCTCCCCCTGGTGCCAGGACCAACAGATCCATCTTTAGGCTCCGCAGCTCTGTCCCCCATAATGCTTTGCACTCTTGCCATGCTGTCTATTGAAAGCCAGTTGGCTAGAAAGCTGGACTTCAAGGATTTGATCAGTGACTTTGCCTGTAAGAAGGCTAGGCGCTGGGCTCTTGGTGAGTAGATGCATGATGAGAAAAAGACTGAGAACAGGTAATAGTCTCTGATTTAGCGCCACCATCAGGCCTTTTCATTTCCATTTCCATTTTGATTTCCATTTACACTTTAATACCCGCTTATTATGTAGTTGGTATGTATATTTAATAAAACAATCTGCTGCTTATGTTATTTTTTTTGTTATAGCATTTTATAAATGATAATATTGGTGTTAATGTTCACTTTATTTTAATTCAAGAGGTCATGTATATTTAAGTTATATTTATTCAGATTTATGAATGTTCCATTCAAAAATGTTATTAAAAAGGCATGTACACCATAACAGATGACTATTGAGGTCTATTGTCAGGAATGTTAGTGTTATATCAAATAGTGAATTCTACTGCAGCAGAATGTGGCACGTCTGCACAGTGTTATAGTTTCACCGCTCAGTGTCAGTAAATATTGTGCGGTTAGTATTGGACTACACGATAGATGCAAGCCTGTACAGGTAGAGTTATTTAAAGCATGAATGAGTCGGTTGGGTTCTGGAGGTGTGGTTACAGCAATTGTGCTTGGTTGGTGTGGCCTGTGCCTGGTGGTGGTGTGGCCTGTGCCCAATGTGATATATTTTCATGGGGCCCAAAATCCCTGGCGGCGCCCCTGTCTACACTATGTACAAATAGTTTGCTCAAACACCTTTAGTTCAAGATGAACTGGTACTGGTAAATGCTGCCAACCTTTAAAAATGACCTCATTCAACATGTGCTTTATAGGTTTGCAGAGTGTTGATGAATAAAGAGTTAACTGAAATATGTGTCCTGAAGAGCACAGCATGCTGGAGGTGAAACATGAAGAATAAACATGGTAATAAACCATACATTTTTGCATACATTCACAGTAAATATGTATTCAGTATGATAGCTGTCTAACATAATTTAAATCCATTTTTTCACTTATTCTGACAATGTACTTCACCCCAAATAAAAGAACCCAATACAAAGAGTTGTTAAGTAATAGTGAAGTTACGTTGTAAAAACAATAACTCATCTCTCTCGAGTTTTCTTTTTGAGCTTTGCTAAAAGCCACTGTGTCAAGTGTCCATCTTGGGTTGCCGTCCGGAGTTGTCCAATATGGCGGACCATCTCGCACATGCGCAGTACCGATCGGGGGACGGATCGGGTAGTGACAACGGTAGTCACACTGGGTCCAGGTGGCGTATCGGCGCTACGGTTCTCTCTTTCTGTGTTCCTGAGAAAGCGTGTGTGAGCTCCAGCACTACTGATCCATCATCTGTGTGTTTGGATAAACCTCCGAATGGACTGTGTGCTCTTTTTTCTGGAGCGTTTACCTCGGACTATAGGAGCTAGTTTAGCATGCTAGCTGGAAACACGTTGGCAACACTTGTCAGATTGAGAGTTTGATGGAGAGAAAGAAACAGTGTCTTTAACGGAGTTTGCAGGAAAAGGTGATCTAGTAAACATGAGTAAAGTCAAAATGCTGCTGTCGTTGAAGAAGCTGCTACTCACTCCTGCTGGTGAAGAGATATTTGCTCTGTTTGAAAAAACGATGGCAGAGTACGAGGAGGAGCTGTCTCGTTCAAAACAGGAGAACAAGAGACTCCAGAAACTACTGGACGCTGTTTTACAGCCTCAGCTTCGGATACACAGAGCAGGTCTGTTCCCTTTACTCTCAATTAACACTTTAAACCTGGGGTGTCCAAACTACGGCCCGGGGGTCGGCCATCAGCTAATTCAAAAAGTACAATGAAATATGTCCCACAAATGGAACTTCTCATATTGTACTTCTTAAATATATATGTACAACTATATTACACACTAGTATTCATGTGTTAATAAGCCCACTTTTAAAATAAATTCATTCAATTCATCATTTTCAACAAATCTTAGTTGATTTAAAAAAAAGCCTAATAACTTATTTACATAACAAGCTTGAAATAGACCCTTCATATTTCATGTTATTATAATCACTCTGAGACTTCTGTTTTTAAGGGATGAGCTGCCAACAAGATTGTAGTGGCCAATTGTCCAAAGAAAATCCATGTTCAAAGGCCACTAGGAGGCGAGCTCGAGTATTGACTCGCGTATATTCAAAAAATCAGATACCTTGCTCGTTCCATTCGGGTGCTTTATTGAGAGGTTCAATAGATCAGCTGGCGGCCCACTGCCGACTTGCAAAATGTGCACGGTATTTAAACAAATAAACAAACAAGATCCCTTGGTCATACGGATGTGTGCGGTCAAAAACTTTTTCCAAATTCCTCTCTAGACTTCCTGCTGTGTCATGCTGGCAGCGTCATTTATACCTGAGCACGCCCCTACTATTGCTTTGTATACATAATCACAAAACATAAACTAGAGCTGTCCATAAGCAAGATAACACGTTACAAAACAGAAACATAATAATTCATAGTTATTCAGCTCATTTAAGTTAAATTAAAGAATATTCAATTGGCTCACAAAACCATAATTCATTACCATAAAATAATGTGCCTAAATGGCTCTTACAAAGATAAATGAAACCCTATATAGAGCTGTGATGTAGGCTGTTTTTTTCTTAAAGCATATTAATGTATCAAGCCTAATTTACCTACATTTTGCTAACTTCTAACTTAACTTACGAGGCGTTATACCTCACCTTTATGAGTGGCCCAGCCCTTCGTATATTTTTCTAAGGGCTGGCAAAATGCACTTTTTGATGTATTTTATACATAAATGTGTCCCCGGTGTGTAAGGAGACTCACAAAGTTGCAGAAAATACAACCCTCTCTCTTTTCCTCCTTACCGACATCTCTATTTGGCTCCTATGATGTCATTGATGAAATGTGGCACACGTGACACGTCCCAACATATATCGTCTCCGGCACACGTGACACGTCCCAACATATCGTCTCCGGCACACGTGACACGTCCCAACCTATCGTCTCCGTATACAGTCGTCTAGCTCAGTGTTTCCCAACCTTTTTCAGTCAGGCACTATTACACAAATATTCCAAATATTTCCAATTACACAAGGGGGTTGTGTAATTGGAAATATTTTCGAGCAGTATACTACTTTTACTTAAAGGTCCCATGTCATGGCCATTTCTACTGATCATAATTCCATTGTTGAGGTATACTAAAATAGATTTATACTGTGCAATTTTCCAAACTCGCAAAGCTGACAGGCTCGTTGCTGCCCGCAGCTCCTCGCAGCTGTGTGAGCTGCTGCAGGAGCAGACCGGCTTTCCGTGTCGGCGTCTCGGCGATACACAGAGAACAAGCGAAACTCATTCCGAGCACACACAAACACTCACAGCCGAAGTAAAAACAATAAGTGTGGCTTGATATTGAGTAAGAAAAAGGTTTATAACGCTGTGAGAATGGGTCTGCGGAGAGCATTTCTCTGCGATCCCAACGTAGTAGCCCGAAAAACGTTTATCCATTTAAACAGTGTGGTAGATACCTTGTTTGTTTTAAACATCCTAAATACACAAACAACAATGAATACTTACAGGTTGTGTACCCGAATCTCCCGCTGGTCAAAAAAAAGTAGGAATAGCATCGTTCTTCAGTGCCCTACGCTAGGGCTGTGCAATTAATCGTATTTTAATCGTGATTACGATTATGGTTTGCGACGATTATGAAAACAGCATAATTGACAAAATACGATTATTTTGCTGGGTGCGCTTTCGCCCCTCCCTAAAAGCCCACTCGGCCGGCCACGTGGGAGTGACATGTGTTGTGAGTGTTCAGCTCGAGCGAAGATGTCAGAATAAGAGCATCAATTAGTTAAAAAGAAGGGTCGCGGGGAGATTCCCAGTCGATCGCGAGATGTGTCTAAAAATAGAACAACAATATTCTGTTTTATCGTTAATGTCCCGTAACATAATCTTCCTGTGCCAGAATAATGCACTTGAACGCATCAAAGCTTTGTGATTGGCCAGCCTCACCCCATGTGTCGGGGCGTGGCTGGTGGGCAGTGGGCACTATTTTGCTGACGTTCTCCGTGTCAACAGGAGTCACAGTCCGCACACACACAAGACCGCAATTATGGCAGAAGCAAAAAAGCTCAAAATATATAATTTTCACTCCGAGTGGGAGGATGATTATTTTTTATCTATTCCAGTTCATCTCTCTCATCTGCAATGAGAGCGTGGCTTTATCGAAGAAGGGTAATTTAGGAGCGGCATTTCAAAACAGTGCACAAACGTTACGAGACGGAATTCCCTCCTAATTCTGCCCTACGCTCCCAAAAGGGGAGGGGCCTGAAAGGACAGCTAAATGCACAGCAGTCCATTTTCACCAGGCCCAACAACAAGAGCAAGCTGGTAGAGCACCAGAGCATCTTATCGTGTCAGTCATGTTCTTGCGAAACACATGAAGTCTTTCAAAGACGGCGAAGTTGTGAAAGAAGCATTCCTGGAGGCTGCTGACGCGCTTTTGGGGGACAGTAAAAATAACAGTAGCATTTCAACAGGTTTTTGATATAATAAAAACTCAAGTTAGATACCGTTATTAATCAGCTGTAAGTTTTAGTTTGTTTGAACTTATTCATTATAATTATTGTACAAAATGGTATAAGAATGCAAACATTAAGATCTGTTCTGTTTAAATTGATTATAGTTTATTATCAATTCAGGTTAAGAAACTAGTGTTGCTTGCATCCTATTTTAAAGGCATTTCTTTTTATACTCTAATAAAATACAACACAAAATGGGTTTGATTCTATTAATTTTGTCTTTTTTATTGCACTGTTGCAGCAGATTCCTGTGTAGCTTCAGATCTGAGTTGTCTTATTAGTAAGCCTAATTTATACTTTTGTTGCAACACTATTTTTATATAATGGCAAAGAAAGGGTTCAGAGTATTTTCTTTTTTTCCTGTGTCATATGTGGCAGCACTGCCACACGTTCCTCTTCAGAGAGGGTCTTCAGTACAGATGGCAATATTGTCACCTGCCTGCGCTCATCTCTGAAACCAGACCATGTAAACAGACTGGTGTTTCTTGCAAAAAATCTTTAAGAGATGACATGAGCAGCCCTACCAGCATGGTGTGACCATGGTGGCCAAAACATTTTTATTTGGTCTTAAATTGTAGTTCAACATTTATTTCCTGTTACTTCTGGACCATGACGGTTGGCCAGCCTTCAACGTTTAGTGGAATATGTTGAATATGTTTTCAGGAGTTTTCAGTAGGTTGTGACAGTGCACTGCAACATATTTGATTTAATTTATTTTAGTCTAATTTATTTTTATTTATCATATTAATATTTGTTTAGTATGGTTTTGGAAGTGCGCTACAACATATTTATTGATCTTGTTTATTGGTAAAATATTATTTGTTTTAAAGTTCAATAAATGGTCAATGAATAATCGTCAAAATAATCGTGATATCAATTATTGACCCAAATAATCGTGATTATGATTTTTGCCATAATCGCCCTACCCTACGCTGTACATCTCGGGCATGAATCGCTGAAAGGTTTGGGAAGCTTTGTTTCGTGAAAGGCTGGCAGAGGGTGTGGCCATAGCTCTGGGCGTAATACACGTTTCAAAATGATGCCGAAGTAACAACATATTGATACCGGTTGGTAAAAACCATGAATGAATGCTTTGACAAGTCTGTAGGCAGACGGCAGGCAAACAACCTTTTTAAAATGCATGTTTTCTAAATGGAGATCAGCTAAGCTAATGCAGTATATTCTCCGACCGTCCACACTCACAACAACGGCCTATACAGACATAAATAAACCAGCGACTGTATTCGCCATGACAGACAGTCTGTGGTTTGTACTTGTTTAACTTTTGTCTAGTTTCTGAACAGATATGAGGAGCTGTGATCTCTGAGGGCTAACGGCTGATGTTGTTTTTCTGGATCTCATTGAAGATGATGTCACGGCTCCGCCTACACTGCGTTACTATAGTTACTGCCCCAGCTACTAAACTGTAATGGAAACGCAGCATAAAGTGAGCCAGTCCTAACGAGGCCTAACGAGGTCTAGCCATACCGAGCGAGGCCCTGTAGTGGAAATGCGCCATATGTCAGGCCGGGAATTATGCACCCAGCCAGGCCACTACCAGTTATTGTGCCATTTTGCTGGATTTATTTGTGAATATTTACAGCGCTGCTGCCCATAGCGATAGCCCTTATAGTTTAAATCTACTACCCAATAATAAACATATGGACAGGGGTTACTATTTAAAAAAAATTGCAAATGTATTTGGGAACCTGTCCATGTGAACATATTTTGGGGGTGGGCCTCCAATCCTCTATGGGGGTCCAGGGGCATGTCCCCTCTGTAAGATTTATTTGTATACCTTGGTGTTGAAACAGTTCCTTGTATCTTTTAGAGCAGCTCGCTAACCAGATGCTAACAACAAAAATACAAGTAACCGGTGCGCCTCAGGAAGGAACTTGCACAGGAAGTGAAAGATCTGAGAGATAATTTAGTCTCTCTCTCTCTCTCTCTCTCTCTCTCTCTCTCTCTCTCTCTCGCGCCACACATACACACACCCTGATTTATGATCTGTATGGAAGTGGCCATGTCGGCAGGCCACATCATTTAGACGTCACCCTGTGTTAGGCAAACCCATATTTGTGCAGCGTTGCATTCACAATACATAATAAAATCGCCAGGTACTACTCCCACCTCACACGTAATTGAGGCAACAGAACTCTGAGTTAAGGAAGTTAAAAACTGTGAATTTCTTTGTATGAATATGAAGCCTTTTGGCCAGCTGATGGAGAGATTGCTCGTGTTTCCGCGAAAATACTTATGGCAAACGAGCATTGACCACTTCAAGCTCTGTAGATTTTGGCATTATAGCTGAGAGACTTGTCGTGGGCTCGTCCACTTTTCTTTTAACTGCCGGTTGTGTTAAAAATTTGTCAATTTGATTTATTTTACGAGCAAACAATTTTTGTTTACAACTTCTTCCCAAGCTTCACGCGTTCCCCCTGTAATAGCGCTGCGCCCCCTGGTTGGGAGCCACTGGTCTAGCTGAATCCCCTCTCGCAGCTGTGTGTCTGTGTATTCAGCATGATGTCTGCAGGAGGCACTTAGAGTAAAGTTGTTATATATATATTGTTGGAGCAAGGAGTTGTCTGAAACCCACCTCGGCTCCGCTTGTTCTTTGATGAGCATCTCAGATTTATAAAAGAAGGAATTCAAAGCACCAGATAAAGGGTTAAACAATAATCTGCTTTAATGGTAAACAACAATACAATATACTTTAAAAGGGGTAGGCCCACCCCTGCTCTGGTCCTAGCGCTGGGAGATCCCATCATCTTGACGGCAGGAGGAAAAGAGGCCGAACACAGACACAACAGGAGATATGTAAGATTTCACTTCTGGGAGAGCTAGCCAGTGAGTTGGCAGTTCTCCATTGGCTAGTTTCACTTCTGGGCGAGACCGTAGGCAATGCGTCAGCAGTTGTTGATTCCATCTGTTTCATCCCCTCTCCTTACAGTGTGTGTGTGTGTGTGTGTCTCTCTGCCCTCAGGCAGTCCCCCAACAATGATTTGGAGTCATGACAGAACGCACACTCATTCCATAGACTTCCTTCTCTGCTGCCCCTCCCCCATCAGTTTAATACACAGCTCCACACACCCTTGGCATTTTAAAGATATGTCTAAGATATAGTTGTTTATAGTTGACTAATACATGTAAGTTACTTTAATATCAATAATAACAAGGAAAACATTACCTCTGCTCTCAAACAGTCCTCTAGAAATGCTTCTGAAATAGTAACACACACTCATTTTTACCATGCAGCATTCCAGAGATCAGAGCTGTCTAAATTAGACCCTCCAGAAAAACGCGGGCTAAAATCCTTGATTATGCGGGCTAAAATCCTTGATTATGCAATCAAACATGCGGGGTTTTATGTGATTTTATGCGGTGAAATTGCGGGAAGTTGCGAAATATGCGGAAAGTTGCGAAATATGCGGAAAAAATAAATATTGGGCTGTCTTATTTATTTATTCTCTCTCACACACAACCTGCCACTAACGTTAAACCCCTTTACTATTCAATTAAACACATTCAATGTTTATTTATTGTAAAAGCAATTGGGCTATTTTAATCACACTCTCTCTCTCTCACACACACACACACACACACACACACACACACTTCTCCGCCTCATTCTGTTTTCATTTACTCGTTCGTTATCTGACCAGCTTCAATCTTGTAGGCTACTCACTTCGTTTCTTGTAGCCCTCGAAAGGGTTTTGGAGGTTGATGCCTCGGTGAACGTGAGTTGTTTGGCTTTCTTGTCCGCAGCAGCAGAAAGCATTTTCGAATGTTTGAATGAATCAAAGTGGGTCGTCACCGTCGATGTTCTCTTATGCTCCAACACAGTTGCACGGGGTGCAGAATAGTTTCCCCACAGACATCGGGGTACTGCTTTGCCCGGTCTTTAGCAGAGATGTTCGTCGGTAAATGAGATGGATTAGATGTTTTCATCTTGGTGAAGAGAAACTCTCGTGTGAGCTCCACACGTTCACTCTACGGTGTTGTTTACCTTCTGTGATGCGCGAGCTGATGACGTCGTGCATCATCATCATCACTTCAGGTCAAGACGAGTTAACTTTTTTTTCCCTCAACTTTGTGTGGAAAAATGCGGGGATTATGCGGCCTTTTGATAAATATGCGGCTTTTTAAAAAATATGCGCCATTTTGCTGATTATGTGGTAATTTCTGCGATCGCAGAATCGCGTTTTTCTGGAGGGTCTACTAAATAAAGATACAAAGGTTTTACTTCTCATATTTCCAGCTTCTTGTTACACAGACTGCCATTATTGATACAAAGTAATTAAACACACACATATAGAACTCTACCAGCATGTTTTAACGCACACTCATTTAATCATGCAGCCCTCACAAATGTCACCTGTTTTTCCCCTCTGAAAGCTATGTGAATTATTTAACTAACAAAGGTTAACTGTTCCCATACCCTAAGGCCTTCCTCTGAACTTTATTCCACCCCCAAAGTCAGCTTACTTGGAATGAATACATTTATTGATAATCCAGGCCGACTATTGTCTCCAGGCCTCTTTATCAGCCTTGCAGGAAATGAATCATTAACTAACAAGCATTATATCTGAGAAAGATCTCTCTTGGAGTTCCCCTGTTAATTGCAAAAACCATTGATGATTAACAAAGAGACTCATGGGCCCCTTTTGATATCTGGAAACTGCAACAAGACTTTCTGCCATTCAAATTTAACACACTTCTTATATATCAGGGGACATAATACAATAAATATACCAGAAATACACTGTATTAAACTTTCTGCTATAACATTTTACTTCAATAATATATATATATATATATATAATGGTACTGTTCTAGCGGTTAACACTTAAGAAAGAACATGTCAAGCTATGTGCTGTATCCAGGGTTGGGTTGTAACGGAATACATGTAACGGCGTTACGTAATCAGAATACAAAAATCAAGTAACTGTATTCAGCTCGCGTTACATTTGAAAAACGAGTAATCTGATTACAGTTACATTCGTAAACCTGAAGTGAATACATTTGGATTACTTATTGGAATTATTGGTGGAAAGATTTCCTCTCAACATTTAATATTCATCACAGTCCACAAAACCTATTACCGCCGCAGATGGACCAAAAAAGCGGTTGAAAAAAAATCGCGGGTCCGCTCGCTCAGTGAAACAATAACAACGAAACATGGAGGAACAACAGTCTGCGTTTAAATCGCGTGTGTGTGTGTGTGTGTGTGTGTGTATAGGTGTGTGTGGTTAAAACACATCAGCCTGCGGTCGCTCTTTAGCCTTACTAATGATTATTTCTGAAGGTAAACACAGTGAAGGCGGCGCGTGAAAGGCGGTGCATGAAAGGCACTGCAAGCTCGTCTTCTCAGAGGCGGAGTTAACCCTCCCGCTGCCTCCTGGTGCTGCAGAGATGTCATGAAGTGAAGGAGGTTTTCCTTCTATAAAACAGCTGTGGGCAGCAGATACTGTGAGAGTCACAGACATGAATACATAGATCAAGGCAGACTGGTGCACACACTCTCCGGTTTTGCCAATCCGGTGCTTGACCAAATATAGCTCTACACCCCTGGCCGAAATGTCCTTAAAATGAAGTCCGAGTTAGACATTTTAATTCATGTCCTGGCAGGACAGAAGGCGACACGCCCGTTCTAAGCCGTGTCCCTCACTCCTCACATCTTAAGCTGCATCCCCAAAGAGTTTATTATGTTGTTACATCGTTTCAGATGTGATGTTTCAGTTGTGCTCTTGATAAGCCATTAAAACAGTAAAAACACGTTCAGTTTCCTTTTGCTTTTTGTGTCTCCTGTTCACCAAAACATACCATCTGTGATGGAAAAAGAAAGTAATCTAAAAGTAATCGGATTACTTTTTTAAGACACGTAACTGTAACTGTATTCGGATTACTTTCAGAGCCATGTAATCAGTAATCAGTAACTGATTACATTTACAAAGTAACCCTCCCAACCCTGGCTGTATCAGAAACAATGCGCTGCGTGCTTTGGGAGTAATATGGTCTGTGTTTACATTAGCAAGCATGCTAACACTTAGAGCTAACGCTGTAGGCTACTGGAAAGAATATGTGTAACGTAATGTCCTTGCGGTAAACCCTGCGAGAGAGAAAGGTTTGAGCTCCATACACTGTAAAAATAAATAGGGTGTTTTAACTTAAAAACACAAGTTCAAGAGCTGCCTTATATACATGACTTGACTTAAAGTCAAAATGTACTTTGTTTCAACTCGTTAACTTATACAAGTGGTTTAATTAATGATCATCCATTGTTATAACTTAATACTTTGAGTTAAAGAAACTTACAAGTTTACATTAGCGATTCAAGAAATGTTCATTATCTAGTCAAATCAACTTTAAATTCTACATTCTCTTAACTCACAATTCTAAGCAAGGAGAACTTGTAACTATATTTTTTTCCAATTCACATTACATTACATTACATTGCATTTAGCTGACGCTTTTATCCAAAGCGACTTACAATAAGTGCGTTCGACCAACAAAATACAAACTTCAAGAAAACAGAATCATATAAGTACATCAGGCTTCATAGAGCAAAAACATTTCAAGTGCTACTCAACTGGCTTTCGATAAGCCAGCCCTTTATTAGTATATAAGTGCTTTGTTCACAAATTCAAGTTATGTTGACTAATGTTTTCAAGGCAGCATTTGCACTTACATTTTCATACTAAGTAAACTAGTGGTTTTTATTTCTAACTCTTATTATAATGTTGCATTAAAAGGTGATTTAAAAGTTTGCAGTTTCCTTAAACTTCTTACTGACTCAACTTAGAAAATTGAACATCACCCAAATGTATATAACAAGGAGATCAAGGCTTGAAGTTACTGCAAATGCTCTTGCATTTTAATATTTTGAAGTAGAACAAATAAATATACAGTACAAAACCGATATAATAATAATAATAGATCTATTTTGTTAGCGCTTTTACAGGTGCTTTAAAATCAAGCGATACAAAAACAATCACACATTACAAGCCAGATTGAGATTTTGTACGTTTTTTGAAGGTGGCGAGGTCTGTGCACCCTCTAATGGGGGAGTGAGTTCCAGACGGAGGGGACAGCAAGAGAGAAGGCTCTGTCCCCCCAGGTCCGGTGCTTGATGCGGGTGGGGATTGATAGGAGGTTGGCTTCTGATAGCGGAGCCAGTGGGAAGGGGTGTGGTGGTGCAGCAGGTCTGTGAGGTAGTGAGTAATGAGGAGTAATGAGGAGGACTTTGAAGTCGATTATTTGATGGACGGGGAGCCAGTGGAGGTTCTAGATGACGGGAGTGATGTGGTCTCGGGAACGGGTGTGGGTGAGGAGGCAGGCAGCAGAGTTCTGAATATTTTGGAGTTTATTGAGGAGGTTGGATGGTATGCCGTAGGATGCTATTGCAGTAGTCGAGTCGTGATGTGATAAATGCATGAATCAGTTTTTCAGCAGCAGAGGAAGAGAGTGATGGGCACAGACAGGCAATGTTTTTGAGGTGGAAAAATGCAGTCCTTGTGATGTGATTTATGTGGTTGATTGTGTCGAATGCTGCGGTGAGTTTGAGGAGGATGAGGATGTTCAGGTTGCCGGAGTCAGAGGAGAGGAGGAGATCGTTTGTGATTGTTTCGGTGCTGTGTTTTGATCGGAAACTAGATTGAAATGGCTCAAAGAGATAATTGTAGCTGAGGTGGGATTTTAGTTGTGAGGCAATGACACGTTCAATTATTTTTGACAGAAAGGGGATATTTGAGATGGGCCGGAAGTTGGACATGTCAGGTGTGAGTCCAGGTCTTTTGAGAATGGGTGTGACAGCAGCCAGTTTGAGAGAGGGGGGGAACTGATCCACATCTGAGGGAGGAGTTAATGATGATGGCGATGAGATTGGAGATGGCAGGGAGGCTCTCTTTAACACATTTGGAGGGCATTGGGTCAAGTGTGCAGGTGGAGTTAATTCCAGTCATGAAGTCGGACAGTTGCATGGGGGTCAGAGGGGAGAAGTGGGACAGGGGCTGTGAAGGGTTTGAGAAGTTTGCTGATGGTGGGGAACAGACGCTTAGTGTTGCTGGAGCCAGACTGAATGAGTTGTGGTATACATACATATACATTAGGGGTGTAACGGTTCACAGAAGTCACGGTTCGGTTCATACCTCGGTTTGGGGGTCACGGTTCGGTACGGGTTCGGTACAACAAGGAAAAGCAAAAAAAAGTCCCAAATGCATGATATCTTTTGCTGTTATTTATTTTTAACAGTTTTGGTATGAAAATAAGGAACACTAACATTTGGAATCATTAACTGTATTACACAGTTAAAAACAAACCACAAATAGTAACACACACACACACTCAGGTGGCCATATTATTTATAATGGCTGATGTTAAACAAAAAGGTTAAATAAGCTGTAAAGAAAATATTAAAATAAATAATAAGAAAGTGTTTCAATCACAATCAATAAAAGGCAATACAGAACTGTATAAAATCTCCTGATGTCAAAATATAAAATAAATACAATGATAAATATAAAACAAAATAAAATCTGTACCTTTTGGAGCAATGTCTAACATGTATAATTAACTTGTGAGTGTGTGAGGCCATTATGCCTAAATAAAGATACTCAAGCTTTACTCTATTTTCAAGTTTTTCTTCAAAAATATGAGTTTGTCTACGTTGTCAGTAGTGAGGGCAGATCTGTTGGTGGTAACTATGTCACCTGCCGTCTTCTAGCTCCTGTGTGTTGTGTGAACTCGCTATAGCCACTAACTTTTCTTCTTCATGTATTGTGTTCGTTTTGTTGTGTTTTGTTCTTGTTCTTCATTTGTTATTTACGGGCAGCTGGCTTTTAGGCGCAATACCGCCCCCTGGATTATATCCAGCAGGTCTCCCTTGAAAAAGAGATCTATGATCTCAATGGGACCAATCTGGATAAATAAAGGTTTGAAATGAAAATATATAGTGTAATACTGCCCTGAGTGACAGACTTTTTTCCCACTCGTAAAAAAAGGCGTATTCGCCGTGTGACTGCATGTGCCGAACCGTGACGTCCGAACCGTGACGGTACGGGATGAATACGGATACCGTTACACCACTAATACACATGTATTATAACAGTTCATTTTACAAATACGACAGAGGGTAAAAAGAGGTGCTGCAGCACGTATGATAAAAATAGAGCTTTTTGAACATTAAAGAAGAATAGAATCCTTTATTGTCATTATACAGGTACAATGAGCTGAGTAGAGTTACTCCTTTTTTTTAAGGTGCCATCAAAAATACAAAAGCCAACAAGAGACGTACACACTCAGGAGAGGACAACATACAAACAACAAGCATTCATACAGCATAAAGCATGGAGACATGTCCCAGTAGAGACACTAAATACTGTCCTCTTATACCTCATTCACACCAACGGTGTTTCAGGGCCGGTTCGGAGCTGGAGCTTGAAAAGCACCAGGTTTTCCTCTTCACACCGCAGCGGAGCAGCCTCTTAGCTCCGGAATCCGGTTTGTTTCAAGCACCAAAAAAGTGTCTGGCCAGGGCAAAAGCACCACATACAGTGGGGCAAAAAAGTCAGCCACCAATTGTGCAAGTTCTCCCACTTAAAAAGATGAGAGAGGCCTGTAATGTTCATCCTAGGTATACCTCAACTTTGTAATAAATCTCAGTGCACTGTGATAGGCGGCATCTACTGAACTTGTTCAGGTAATGGGCAGGTGCATTCATATAAATCGGATCACCATAGTCCAGCACAGGTAAAAAGGTCACAGTGACTAGCCTTTTCCTGGCCTCAAGTGAGAAACAGGACTTGTTTCTGAAAAAGAAACTTAGCCTCAACCTCAGCTTTTTAAGCAGATTATTGACCTGACGTTTAAAAGAGACAACCATCAAGCCAGATACCAAGGTATTTATGGCTACTGCCATGTTATGAGGCCATGGCAAGTTGTAGAACAATACAAATCACAACTCACACTGTTCAGTCAAATTGACTTAATATAATTTACAGGTCATTGAGCTGGCTTACAAAGCTGAGTGGAAGTAATAACAATTTATGAAATGAAGTAGAAATTGCATATATTTATATATTAAGTGAAAGTAACTTAAAGGAAAAAGTTACAATAACTTAATGATCAAATTCTTTTTTACAGTGTACTGTTTCAGAAATAATGCTTGAAGTGGTTTGGAACATAATATGGCATTTAATCACGGCAGTGTTTAGCTGAGTTTCTCCTGGTAGAAAACTCTCTTAGCAGGGGAAAGCTGGGTGACGCTACAAATGGGCGTGGCTAGCAGCAGCTGTTCCATTTGTAAAGCTATGGTCACAGAATCAGCCTTTTGGAACAATGCTGGAATAGAGGGGTATGAGGCATGGCTACAATGGGTGATCTGTTTGGTATTTTAAGCAAAAAATGTTTTGTATAGGTATGCCCCTACAATATATTTTTAGTATTACCATTCTATAGGCGTAGTAGCTGTGAACAATCCCAAATACGATTCATTGTTTACATTGCAGCTAGTTCTAAACCAGAAGAAAAACCCCTTTTTCATTTTTAACTGGAAGTGGAAAGGGGCTGGGCTACATAAGGTGAAATTGAGCCAACAAAAATACACAATCGGTGGGACTAACAAAGATGATATTAAAGTATAAAAATAAAGGCATTAATTAGGGGTGCAAAATGTCTCCCATTTTAATGGTGATTAGATTTTTAAATGCTAACACTTAACAGTTTTTTTCTGACTGTTTCCTGTTTCTTGCAGACGTCCAGCAGCTGATGGTGGTTAAAGAACAGGTTCTCCCTGACCAGCGGAGCACCAGTCTGGACCAGGAGGACCCAGAGCCCCCCCCATACATTAAGCAGGAACATGAGGAACTCAGGATCAGTCAGGAGGGAGAGCAGCTTCAGGAGCTGGAGGAGGCTGATATCACCAAGTCCACTTTCACTCCTGACCCTGTGAAGAGTGAAGATGATGAAGAGAAACCTCAGTCTTCACAGCCTCATCAAAGACAAACTGAACACATGGAAACAGAAGCTGATGAAGAGGACTGTCGAGGACCAGAACCAGCCAGGAACTCAGATCCAGAGAGCAGTTCACAACCAAAGACTGAGGACGACACTGGAGACTCTTCTGAACCTAACACTGAAGACTCTTCTGAACCTGACACTGAAGACAGTGCTGATTGGAAGGAGACCAGAGAACCTGCATCAGGGTCAAACTCACTGAAAAATAGACAGGAATCTGTCAGTGATCCACGACATAGTGCTGAAAAGAAACCATTCAGCTGCTCAGTCTGTAAGAAAGCTTTTTCACTGATTGGAAGTTTAAAGAGACACATGAGAATCCACACAGGAGAGAAAGCACACAGCTGCTCAGTCTGTAAGAAAGCTTTTTCACTGAGTGGAAGTTTAAAGAGACACATGAGAATCCACACAGGAGAGAAAGCACACAGCTGCTCAGTCTGTAAGAAAGCTTTTTCACAGAATATAGATGCTAAGAGACACATGAGAGTCCACACAGGAGAGAAACCGCACAGCTGCTCAGTCTGTAAGAAAGCTTTTTCACTGAGTGGAAATTTAAAGGAACACATGAGAATCCACACAGGAGAGAAAGCACACAGCTGCTCAGTCTGTAAGAAAGCTTTTTCATGGAGTGGAAATTTAAAGGAACACATGAAAATCCACACAGGAGAGAAACCACACAGCTGCTCAGTCTGTAAGAAAGCTTTTTCACAGAATATAGATTTAAAAAGACACATGAGAGTCCACACAGGAGAGAAACCATACATATGCTCAGTCTGTACGACAGCTTTTTCACGGAGTGAAAATTTAAAGGAACACATGAAAATCCACACAGGAGACAAACCACACAGCTGCTCAGTCTGTAAGAAAGCTTTTTCACAGAGTGGACATTTAAAGGAACACATGAAAGTCCACACAGGAGAGAAATCACACAGCTGCTCAGTCTGCAAAAAAGCTTATTCACGGAGTTCAAGTTTAAAGGAACACATGAGAGTCCACAGAGGAGAGGAAATATACAGCTGCAATGTTTGTGACAAAAGATTTAAATGGCGTAATTGTTTCAAAAGACACAAGTGTGTTGGTCGTCAGTCCTCAAAGCTTGATGAAATTCAAACTGAGGATAACAGAGAGGCAGAACCTCCAATCAGCAGCTCAGCTGAACACATGGAAACAGAAGCTGAT